>NW_027463614.1:0-79573 GCF_050947455.1 Rhinoderma darwinii
GAAGGCTTTTTCCGTTATGTTGTCCTCTCAGCTCCTGTGATGCAAATCAACCGCCGTCCACCAGCGGGCATATCGGGTACTAACTCCGTCTTCTTGACCATAAACCCGACGGCTGTGACATCTGCAACAAAAAGAAAAAAGACCGAAACAACCACAACAACCAAATACTGAACGATCATCCTAAGAAAAGCACCCACTAGGTAAAAACCCGGGGAGGGTGGGCGGGTGTACCTCTCGCTGGAGCAGAAGGTAAGAGGGTGTTATGCCCTTGACCCAGAGGCGTAGCTAGGTTCTCCAGCACCCGGTGCAAAAAGATTCAGTTTGGTGCACCCCCCTCCAACCTCTTTCCCGACATCTCCTTCCCCCTCGCTGTGTTTGTTTTCTCTACCAATCTTTTCCACATTTCTTTTTATGTAACTCGAGCATAAAAACATTTGTACATTTTACAAGCAATATAGTTCTATACACAACACCAGAACCAAGCTCATTACATATATACAGCACCAGAACCACGCTCATTACATATATACAGCACCAGAACCACGCTCATTACATATATACAGCACCAGCACAAATACAGCTCAATTTAGTGCAACCCCTGACGTATAGATTCACACTAAATTGTTTCCAGCTCCCAGCATGGCCCGAACAATGGTAAGGATATGCTGGGAGATGCGGTTTCACAAAAAATAAATCATATCATAATCATCTCACTGCAGATCATACAGTGACTACATTACTGATTAGAGGCAGAATAAACATTTAGATTAAGTGACTCACCGGTGACGTCTCAGATTCTAGTTATTTTTCTCCATCCGGTCCAGACCTATATAATGACTTCTCTCGGTCACAGACCATTTCTGCAGTTTGCCGCTCACATGTCTTCAGCTTCTCACTTTTCCAACATTTCTACACCTATAAATAAAGATAAAGGTCTCATTATACCACACACTACGCCCCTAAATATAATAGTGCCATACACTGCACCTCTAATTATAATGGCACCATACACCGTGTCCCACACACACACCATGCCCCCTGTAGATAGTGCCTGCCATAGATCCCCTGTAGATAGTGCCCCCCCATAGATAGTGCCCCCATATAGCCGACCCCTGTATATAGTGTCCCACAAATAGCTCCCCCTATAGTGCTCCACAGATAGCCCACCCCTGTATATAGCCCCCTGTAGATATAGCCCACCCCTGTATATAGAGCTCCACAGATAGCCCATCCCTGTATATAGCCCCCTGTAGATATAGCCCACCCCTGTATATAGTGCTCCACAGATAGCCCACCCCTGTATATAGCCCCCCTGTAGATATAGCCCACCCCTGTATATAGTGCTCCATAGATAGCCCACCCCGGTATACAGCCCCCCCCCGGTAGATATAGCCCACCCGTGAATATAGTGTTCCATTGATCGTCCACCCCTGTATATAGCCCCCCTGTAGATATAGCCCACCCCTGTATATGGTGCTCCATATATAGCCCACCCCAGGATATAGCCCCCCCTGTAGATAGAGCCCCCCTGTAGATAAAGCCCCCCTGTAGATAAAGCCCCCCCGTAGATAAAGCCCCCCGTAGATAAAGCCCCCCTGTAGATAAAGCCCCCCGTAGATAAAGCCCCCTGTAGATAAAGCCCTCCCATAGATGAAGCCCCCCCTGTAGATAAAGCCCCCCCTTTAGATAAAGCCCCCATTGTAGATAAAGCCACACACTTTTTTATTACAATAAAATAACAAACTATTCAAACTCACCTTAATCCCGCTCCCACGCCGGCCGACAGCAATGGAGACCTGCTCTCTTCTGCGCAGGTCTCATGGGGGTTGAATGAAAGGCGCTGATTGGCTGGGCAGGATGACTTTCCCTGTCACTCAGCGCCTTTCATCGACGGAAGCTTCACTGGTACAAAAGAGCTGAATAGCCGGGCATGGAACGTACCCGGCCATTCATTGCTTCTACTTGTACCTGTGTCCTATAGACACAGGTACAATTATAGTGCAGGAGGAGGTGGCGCTGGTGCCCCCCTCTAAGTTGCGCCCGGGGCACATGCCCCGCCTGCCCCCCCTAGCTATGCCCCTGCCTTGACCCCTCCTTATATGTCCTAAACAACGCCCCATAATTTAAACCAAGAACCAATCCAGCTCATGTGCATTTTCCAATTTATTAACTCCAATTTATTCCATAGTGTGACTGATCCTACAGTAGAGGTTCCATAGTGTGGCTGCTCTTACAGTAGAGGTTTCCATAGTGTGACTGCTCTTACAGTAGAGGTTCCATAGTGTGACTGTACTTACAGTAGAGGTTCCACAGTGTGACTGCTCTTACAGTAGAGGTTCCATAGTGTGACTGCTCTTACAGTAGAGGTTCCATAGTGTGACTGCTCTTACAGTAGAGGTTCCATAGTGTGACTGCTCTTACAGTAGAGGTTCCATAGTGTGACTGCTCTTACAGTAGAGGCTCCATAGTGTGACTGCTCTTACTGTAGAGGTTCCATTGTGTGACTGCTCTTACAGTAGAGGCTCCATAGTGTGACTGCTCTTACAGTACAGGGTTCCATAGTGTGACTGCTCTCACAGTAGAGGTTCCATAGTGTGACTGCTCTTACAGTAGAGGTTCCATGGTGTGACTGCTCTTACAGTAGATGGTTCCATAGTGTGACTGGTCTTACAGTAGAGGTTCCATAGTGTGACTGCTCTTAAAGTAGAGGTTCCACAGTGTGACTGCTCTTAGAGTAGAGGTTCCATAGTGTCACTGCTCTTACAGTAGAGGTTCCACAGTGTGACTGCTCTTACAGTAGAGGTTCCATAGTGTGACTGCTCTTACAGTAGAGGTTCCATAGTGTGACTGCTCTTACAGTAGAGGTTCCATAGTGTGACTGCTCTTACAGTAGAGGTTCCATAGTGTGACTGCTCTTACAGTAGAGGCTCCATAGTGTGACTGCTCTTACAGTAGAGGTTCCATAGTGTGACTGCTCTTACAGTAGAGGTTCCATAGTGTGACTGCTCTTACAGTAGAGGCTCCATAGTGTGACTGCTCTTACAGTAGAGGTTCCATTGTGTGACTGCTCTTACAGTAGAGGCTCCATAGTGTGACTGCTCTTACAGTACAGGGTTCCATAGTGTGATTGCTCTCACAGTAGAGGTTCCATAGTGTGACTGCTCTTACAGTAGAGGTTCCATGGTGTGACTGCTCTTACAGTAGATGGTTCCATAGTGTGACTGGTCTTACAGTAGAGGTTCCATAGTGTGACTGCTCTTAAAGTAGAGGTTCCACAGTGTGACTGCTCTTAGAGTAGAGGTTCCATAGTGTCACTGCTCTTACAGTAGAGGTTCCACAGTGTGACTGCTCTTACAGTAGAGGTTCCATAGTGTGACTGCTCTTACAGTAGAGGTTCCATAGTGTGACTGCTCTTACAGTAGAGGTTCCATAGTGTGACTGCTCTTACAGTAGAGGCTCCATAGTGTGACTGCTCTTACAGTAGAGGTTGCATAGTGTGACTGCTCTTACAGTAGAGGTTCCATAGTGTGACTGCACTTAAAGTAGAGGTTCCACAGTGTGACTGCTCTTAGAGTAGAGGTTCCATAGTGTCACTGCTCTTACAGTAGAGGTTCCACAGTGTGACTGCTCTTACAGTAGAGGTTCCATAGTGTGACTGCTCTTACAGTAGAGGTTCCATAGTGTGACTGCTCTTACAGTAGAGGTTCCATAGTGTGACTGCTCTTACAGTAGAGGCTCCATAGTGTGACTGCTCTTACAGTAGAGGTTGCATAGTGTGACTGCTCTTACAGTAGAGGTTCCACAGTGTGACTGCTCTTACAGTAGAGGTTCCATAGTGTGACTGCTCTTACAGTAGAGGTTCCATAGTGTGACTGCTTTTACAGTAGAGGTTCCATCGTGTGACTGCTTTTACAGTAGAGGTTCCATAGTGTGACTGATCTTACAGTAGAGGTTCCATAGTGTGACTTCTCTTACAGTAGAGGTTCCATAGTGTGACTTCTCTTACAGTAGAGGTTCCATAGTGTGACTGATCTTACAGTAGAGGTTCCATAGTGTGACTGATCTTACAGTAGAGGTTCCATAGTGTGACTGCTCTTACAGTAGAGGTTCCACAGTGTGACTGATCTTACAGTAGAGGTTCCATAGTGTGACTGCTCTTACAGTAGAGGTTCCATAGTGTGACTGCTCTTACAGTAGAGGTTCCATAGTGTGACTGCTCTTACAGTAGAGGTTCCATAGTGTGACTGCTCTTACAGTAGAGGTTCCATAGTGTGACTTCTCTTACAGTAGAGGTTCCATAGTGTGACTGCTCTTACAGTAGAGGTTCCATAGTGTGACTTCTCTTAAAGTAGAGGTTCCACAGTGTGACTGCTCTTACAGTAGAGGTTCCATAGTGTGACTGATCTTTCAGTAGAGGTTCCACAGTGTGACTGATCTTACAGTAGAGGTTCCATAGTGTGACTGCTCTTACAGTAGAGGTTCCATAGTGTGACTGCTCTTACAGTAGAGGTTCCATAGTGTGACTGCTCTTACAGTAGAGGTTCCATAGTGTGACTGCTCTTACAGTAGAGGTTCCATAGTGTGACTGCTCTTACAGTAGAGGTTCCATAGTGTGACTGCTCTTACAGTAGAGGTTCCATAGTGTGACTGCTCTTACAGTAGAGGTTCCATAGTGTGACTTCTCTTACAGTAGAGGTTCCATAGTGTGACTGCTCTTACAGTAGAGGTTCCATAGTGTGACTTCTCTTAAAGTAGAGGTTCCACAGTGTGAGTGCTCTTACAGTAGGGGTTCCATAGTGTGACTGCTCTTACAGTAGAGGTTCCATAGTGTGACTGCTCTTACAGTAGAGGTTCCATAGTGTGACTGCTCTTACAGTACAGGTTCCATAGTGTGACTGCTCTTACAGTAGAGGGTTCCATAGTGTGACTGCTCTTACAGTAGAGGTTCCATAGTGTGACTGCTCTTACAGTAGAGGTTCCACAGTGTGACTGCTCTTACAGTAGAGGTTCCATAGTGTGACTACTCTTACAGTAGAGGTTCCATAGTGTGACCGCTCTTACAGTAGAGGTTCCATAGTGTGACCGCTCTTACAGTAGAGGTTCCATAGTGTGACCGCTCTTACAGTAGAGGTTCCATAGTGTGACTGCTCTTACAGTAGAGGTTCCATAGTGTGACTGCTCTTACAGTAGAGGTTCCATAGTGTGACTGCTCTTACAGTAGAGGCTCCATAGTGTGACTGCTCTTACAGTAGAGGTTCCATTGTGTGACTGCTCTTACAGTAGAGGCTCCATAGTGTGACTGCTCTTACAGTACAGGGTTCCATAGTGTGACTGCTCTCACAGTAGAGGTTCCATAGTGTGACTGCTCTTACAGTAGAGGTTCCATAGTGTGACTTCTCTTACAGTAGATGGTTCCATAGTGTGACTGGTCTTACAGTAGAGGTTCCATAGTGTGACTGCTCTTACAGTAGAGGTTGCATAGTGTGACTGCTCTTACAGTACAGGTTCCATAGTGTGACTGCACTTAATGTAAAGGTTCCACAGTGTGACTGCTCTTAGAGTAGAGGTTCCATAGTGTCGCTGCTCTTACAGTAGAGGTTCCACAGTGTGACTGCTCTTACAGTAGAGGTTCCATAGTGTGACTGCTCTTACAGTAGAGGTTCCATAGTGTGTCTGCTCTTACAGTAGAGGCTCCAGAGTGTGACTGCTCTTACAGTAGAGGTTCCACTGTGTGACTGCTTTTACAGTAGAGGTTCCATCGTGTGACTGCTTTTACAGTAGAGGTTCCATAGTGTGACTGATCTTACAGTAGAGGTTCCATAGTGTGACTGATCTTACAGTAGAGGTTCCATAGTGTGACTGCTCTTACAGTAGAGGTTCCATAGTGTGACTGATCTTACAGTAGAGGTTCCATAGTGTGACTGCTCTTACAGTAGAGGTTCCATAGTATGACTGCTCTTACAGTAGAGGCTCCATAGTGTGACTGCTCTTACAGTAGAGGTTCCATAGTGTGACTGCTCTTACAGTAGAGGTTCCACAGTGTGACTGCTCTTACAGTAGAGGTTCCATAGTGTGACTGCTCTTACAGTAGAGGTTCCATAGTGTGACTGCTCTTACAGTAGAGGTTCCATAGTGTGACTGCTCTTACAGTAGAGATTCCATAGTGTGACTGCTCTTACAGTAGAGGTTCCATAGTGTGACTTCTCTTACAGTAGAGGTTCCATAGTGTGACTGCTCTTACAGTAGAGGTTCCATAGTGTGACTTCTCTTAAAGTAGAGGTTCCACAGTGTGACTGCTCTTACAGTAGAGGTTCCATAGTGTGACTGCTCTTACAGTAGAGGTTCCACAGTGTGACTGATCTTACAGTAGAGGTTCCATAGTGTGACTGCTCTTACAGTAGAGGTTCCATAGTGTGACTGCTCTTACAGTAGATGGTTCCATAGTGTGACTGGTCTTACAGTAGAGGTTCCATAGTGTGACTGCTCTTACAGTAGAGGTTGCATAGTGTGACTGCTCTTACAGTAGAGGTTCCATAGTGTGACTGCTCTTACAGTAGAGGTTCCATAGTGTGACTGCACTTAAAGTAGAGGTTCCACAGTGTGACTGCTCTTAGAGTAGAAGTTCCATAGTGTCACTGCTCTTACAGTAGAGGTTCCACAGTGTGACTGCTCTTACGGTAATGGTTCCATAGTGTGACTGCTCTTACAGTAGAGGTTCCATAGTGTGACTGCTCTTAGAGTAGAGGTTCCATAGTATGACTGCTCTTACAGTAGAGGTTCCATAGTGTGACTGCTCTTACAGTAGAGGGTTCTATAGTGTGACTGCTCTTACAGTAGAGGTCCCATAGTGTGACTGCTCTTACAGTAGAGGTTCCATATTGAGGCTGTTCTTACAGTAGAGGTTCCATAGTGTGACTGCTCTTACAGTACAGGTTCCATAGTGTGACTGCTCTTACAGTAGAGGTTCCACAGTGTGACTGATCTTACAGTAGAGGTTCCATAGTGTGACTGCTCTTACAGTAGAGGTTCCATAGTGTGACTGCTCTTACAGTAGAGGTTCCATAGTGTGACTGCTCTTACAGTAGTGGTTCCATAGTGTGACTGTTCTTACAGTAGAGGTTCCATAGTGTGACTGCTCTTACAGTAGAGGTTCCATAGTGTGACTTCTCTTACAGTAGGGGTTCCATAGTGTCACTGCTCTTACAGTAGAGGTTCCATAGTGTGACTGCTCTTACAGTAGAGGTTCCATAGTGTGACTTCTCTTACAGTAGAGGTTCCACAGTGTTACTGCTCTTACAGTAGAGGTTCCATAGTGTGACTGATCTTACAGTAGAGGTTCCACAGTGTGACTGATCTTACAGTAGAGGTTTCATAGTGTGACTGCTCTTACAGTAGAGGTTCCATAGTGTGACTGCTCTTACAGTAGAGGTTCCATAGTGTGACTGTTCTTACAGTAGTGGTTCCATAGTGTGACTGCTCTTACAGTAGAGGTTCCATAGTGTGGCTGCTCTTACAGTAGAGGTTCCATAGTGTGACTGCTCTTACAGTAGAGGTTCCATAGTGTGACTGCTCTTACAGTAGAGGTTCCATAGTGTGACTGCTCTTAGAGTAGAGGTTCCATAGTATGACTGCTCTTACAGTAGAGGTTCCATAGTGTGACTGCTCTTACAGTAGAGGGTTCTATAGTGTGACTGCTCTTACAGTAGAGGTCCCATAGTGTGACTGCTCTTACAGTAGAGGTTCCATATTGAGGCTGTTCTTACAGTAGAGGTTCCATAGTGTGACTGCTCTTACAGTAGAGGTTCCATAGTGTCACTGCTCTTACAGTAGGGGGTTCCATAGTGTGACTGATCTTACAGTAGAGGGTCCATAGTGTGACTGCTCTTACAGTAGAGGTTCTATAGTGTGACTGCTCTTACAGTAGAGGTTCCATAGTGTGGCTGCTCTTACAGTAGAGGTTCCATAGTGTGACTGCTCTTACAGTAGGGGGTTCCATAGTGTGACTGATCTTACAGTAGAGGTTCTATAGTGTGACTGCTCTTACAGTAGAGGTTCCACAGTGTGACTGCTCTTACAGTAGAGGTTCCATAGTGTGACTGCTCTTACAGTAGAGGTTCCATAGTGTGACTGCTCTTACAGTAGAGGCTCCATAGTGTGACTGCTCTTACAGTAGAGGTTCCATAGTGTGACTGCTCTTACAGTAGAGGTTCCATAGATTGACTGCTCTTACAGTAGGGGGTTCCATAGTGTCACTGCTCTTACAGTAGAGGCTCCATAGTGTGACTGCTCTTACGGTAGAGGTTCCATAGTGTGACTGCTCTTACAGTAGAGGCTCCATAGTGTGACTGATCTTACAGTAGAGGCTCCATAGTGTGACTGCTCTTACAGTAGAGGTTCCATAGTGTGACTGCTCTTACAGTAGAGGTTCCATAGTGTGGCTGCTCTTACAGTAGAGGTTCCATAGTGTGACTGCTCTTACAGTAGGGGGTTCCATAGTGTGACTGATCTTACAGTAGAGGTTCTATAGTGTGACTGATCTTACAGTAGAGGTTCCACAGTGTGACTGCTCTTAGAGTAGAGGTTCCATAGTGTGACTGCTCTTACAGTAGAGGTTCCATAGTGTGACTGCTCTTAAAGTAGAGGTTCCATAGTGTGACTGCTCTTAGAGTAGAGGTTCCATAGTGTGACTGCTCTTACAGTAGAGGTTCCATAGTGTGACTGCTCTTACAGTAGAGGTTCCATAGTGTGACTGCTCTTACAGGAGAGGCTCCATAGTGTGACTGCTCTTACAGTAAAGAATCCTCTTTTATGTTCGTGAAGAAATCTTCTTTCTACTAGACGGAGAGGATGCCCACTTTTTATAGTTACAGCACTGGGTATAAATAGAAGAGGCGACGTATCTGTTCCGACCTGTGACATATTCATACAAAGTCATTAGATCGCCCCGCAGACGTCTTTTTTTCTAAACTAAAGAACCCCAATTTTGATCATCTTTCTGGGTGCTGTAGTCCACCCATTCCATTTATTACTTTGGTTGCAGCCTTTAAACACGCTCAAGCCCTACTATGTCTTCCTTATACACAGGTGCCGAAAACTGTACGCAATGTTCCATGTGCGGTCTTACTAGAAATTTATAAAGTGGTAGAACCATGTTCTCGCCATGTGCATCTACGCCTCTATTGATGCACCACATGATCTCGCTTGCCTTGGCAGCAGCTGCCTGACGCTGGTTACTACACTAAAATTTACTGTCAGCTAATATCCATATTAATGTAACCCAGTGTCTGTAATAGTGACATGTATTTTCCCTTCCCAAGTGCATAACTTTACATTTATCAGTGTTAAACTTCCTTCGCCCAAATTTCCAACTTCTCCAGATCCATTTGTAGCAGAATATTGTTCTCTTTTGTGTTAATTACTTTACAGAGTTTAGTATCATCTGCAAAAATGGTTATTTTTCTTTGCAATCCCTCGACATTCATAAATATATTAAACAGAATAGGTTCCAATACTGAACCCCTGTCGTACCCCAATAGTTACGGTGAACCAATCTGAGGTTCTGCAGGTAATAACCACCCTCTGTTTTCTATCGCTGAGCCAGCTACATACCAGCTTAGGCTGTGTTCACATCAGCGTTGCCCTTCCGTTGAGGGGTTCCGTCGGAGGTTTCCGTCGAGTTATCCCCTCAACGGAAAGGCAAACTGAAACCTCCGCTTCCGTTTCCCTCACCATTGATCTCAATGGTGACGGAAACATTGCTAAAGACAAACGGAAACCTTTAGCAATGCTTCCGTCACCATTGAGATCAATGGGGAGGGAAACGGAAGCGGAGGTTTCAGTTTGCCTTTCCGTTGAGGGGTTAACCCAAAGGAAACCTGCGACGGAACCCCTCAACGGAAGGGCAACTCTGATGTGAACAGGCCCTAAAAAAACATTTTCTCCCGGTCCCGGCATTCTCATTTTAAATACCAACCTTCAATACGTCACAGTATCAAATGCTTTGGAAAATCAAGAACTTTGACATCCAATGACTCACCCCAGACCAGTGTAGAACTTACCTTCTAGTAGAAGCCGATTACATGCGTTTTACAAGATCTACCCCTCATAAATCCATGCTGATATGAAGTTATACATTCATTCTCATTGAGGTACTCCAGGATAGCATCTCTTAGGAAGCCTTCAAACACTTTACCCACAATGAAGGTTAAACTTACAGGACTATAGTTTCCGGGCTCACTTTTTGACCCTATTTGTATATTGGCACCACATTTGCTTTGCGCCAGTCCTATTAGAACACATTTTATTTGAATATGTTTGTTCTACATATAATACACTACCATGTGTCTATATATTTGTATAAACCAGTATATTCTGCCTGTGTATTATAATAATAATAATAATATTAGGGCATTTAGAATAAATTTCTCAGGTGACCGGCATAGATCTAGAAGAAAATAATTACACTTACATGTGACCAGAGCAGATCTAGCAGATAATCATAACACTTACAGGTGACCGGGGCAGATCTATCAGATAATAATAACACTTACAGGTGACAGGGCAGATCTATCAGATAATGATAACACTTGCAGGTGACTGGGGCAGATCTATTAGATTATAATAACACTTACAGGTGACCAGGGCAGATCTAGAAGATAATAATAACACTTACAGGGGACCAGGGCAGATCTTGCAGATAATAATAACACTTACAGGTGACGGGGCAAATCTATCAGATAATAATAACACTTGCAGGTGACCGGGGCAGATCTAGCAGATAATAGTAACACTTACAGGTGACCAGGGCAGATCTAGAAGATAATAATAACACTTACAGGTGACCAGGGCAGATCTTGCAGATAATAATAACACTTACAGGTGACCAGGGCAGATATAGAAGATAATAATAACACCTACAGGAGATCAGGGCAAATCTAGCTGATAATAATATTACTTACAGGATATCGGGCTGATCTAGCAAATAATAACACTTACAGGTGAGCAGAGCAGATCTAGCAGATAATAATAACACTTACAGGAGATCAGGGCAGATCTAGCTGATAATAATATTACTTACAGGATATCGGGCTGATCTAGCAAATAATAACACTTACAGGTGACCAGAGCAGATCTAGCAGATAATAATAACACTTACAGGTGACCGGAGCAGATCTAGCAGATAATAATAACACTTACAGGTGACCGGAGCAGATCTAGCAGATAATAATAACACTTACAGGTGACCGGAGCAGATCTAGCAGATAATAATAACACCTACAGGAGATCAGGGCAGATCTAGCTGATAATAATATTACTTACAGGATATCGGGCTGATCTAGCAAATAATAACACTTACAGGTGACCAGAGCAGATCTAGCAGATAATAATAACACTTACAGGTGACCGGAGCAGATCTAGCAGATAATAATAACACTTACAGGTGACCGGAGAAGATCTAGCAGATAATTATAACATTTACAGGTGACCGTGGCAGATCTAGCAGATAATATTAACATTTGCAGGTGACCGGGGTAGATCTAGAAAATCTGAGATTTCATGAACTGACTTGTGGCATTGTGTAAAGTCACGGAGCTTTTCATAATACTCGTAATGTTTTCTATTTTATGCACATTTTTGCAATGGGTGTGGTTGTAACACCTTAACTCAATAGGTGGGGTGTCCACATATTTTTGGCCAGTAGTGTAGATTAGGGCTCACTTCATGAAAAGTCCACAATTTTCTGAATCTACCTGAGGATGTGACTTTCATGGGGAAATTTCCTTACAAGGGTTCTCTGAAAATATCAAGTTCTATTGTCGTTATCAGTGCATCATCACATTATCATCTCATTAATCAAAAAATCGTTGTGCGATACCAAGATTTACGTAATTTGCAGCGTTACTTTTTAATAGACACATGTTCAATAAGTGTCTGCAGCCGTCAGCTATACAGTAGACGACGGAGAAATTCATCTTTAATTAATCTGTATATCTGACTCCGGTGAGGATCCTAGACGTTAATTCTCATCTGTCAAACATTTATGACACGTTTCCCATATTTTATGGAACTTTGTTATAGATTTTCTGTTTCAATTTGTCATCGCTTTCAAGTTATCGGCTTGCTGTCAGTGAACAGAAACATTCTTGTTTACATTCGGAGGCTGAAACCCCATCATAAACTAGTTCTGCTGACACAGATGGTGGTTTGATACAATATATATTGGAAATGGCATGCTATATAGATACCTACCGACGATTCAACGCTCGAAGAGACAACTAATGCGTCGCGCACAGCGTCCTGCAGCAATTGGTTTCACTGTTTAACCTCGCCGCTAACCCTGCCCAATCCCTGTCTATACACACAGTTCCCTTTGTGCCCCACACACTTTCATAGTGCCGTCTTTGTATGGCACCCAGTAATGGTGTCCCCAAACAGGAATGATAGCTCCTTAGTGCTCCTTCATAGTAATGATGCCCCCTTTGTGCCCCCACACAGTATCTTGCCACCATAGTGCTTCCATACAGCATCATGCCCCATAATGCTCCCACCCACACACTTTATAATGCCCCCATAGGACCTCCCAAAATATTAACATAAATACAGTGAAACCTTCACAGAAGACCATTTGAGAAGATCCTCCTCACCCACACCACTTGTGACCGACTTTTTCCACTATTATAGTCTATGGAAGCTGCCCCTCAATAAGCAGTCAACCCCTAGTCCGACCAAAAACCACATTATTAGCGGGAACACCTTTGAAATGACTACAAATTGTACTTGCATGCACCGTAAATCAGTTGGATGCAAGCGCATCACCGAACCGGAGAAAGCAAGAGGAGTAGACTTGATTGGCGAAGCAGGAGAGAGAAGATGCCAATATCATGCCCCACCATTGGGGCAGAAAGAGCAGAAGGAGGAGCATTTCCAGAACCATGGAGAGAGGAGGAGGAGCGAGTCGGAGGCTCTCAGAGAAAGGGAGAGTGCAGAGGGGAGACATGCTGAGGACTAAGAATTAGAGAGGGAGTCATGCTGGAGCTAAAAATGAGAGAGGGAGCAGCAATGGGGACCAGGAATGAGAGGGGAGCAATGCCCGGGACCAAGACGGGAATAAGATTTAGAGGTTAGCCATTCAAGGCACCAGAAAGGAGAGGGAGAGCCATGCTGGGGACTAGAAAGGAGGGGATGAGCCCTAATAGGGACCAAGTATGAAAGTGAAGCCATGCTAAAGACTAAGATTTAAAGGCTGCTGGGGACCAGGAATGAAAGGGGGGACCATGCTGGGGACTAGGAATGAGAGGGGCCTTAATGGGGACCAGGAATGAGAGGGAAGTAATGCTGGGGAAGAAGATTTAGAGACAAACTATGTCGGGGACCAGACATGAGTGAGAGGTCATGCTGGAGACTAGGAATAAGAAGGGAGCAATGCTGGAGTCTAGGAATGACAGACGAGTCATGCTGGGGACTAGAAATGAGAGGGGAGCCATGCTGGGGACTAAGAAGGAGAGGGGTGTTAATTTGTGTGCTATACACATTTGCTGACTTCACACTTTAACCTGCATTCTGTGTACTTTTTTCTTTGAGAAGACCACCCTTATAAAATACAATTTTTCTGTGCAATTATGGGTGGTCAGCTCATAAAGATTCCACCGTAATCACTTAGCCCCGTTCCCACAACGAATGGAGGAGATCCCTCTGCAGGTCTCATCCGGTATGTGCTGTGTGTGGTTTAGCACAGGCAGGCCTGATGATGTCACTGGGTGACTGGTGGAGCAGGGAGCTCACGGCTCCCTGCTCCACTATTGTATCCAACTGTATCTGCTTCCTGAGGACAAATACAGTTGAAACCGGGACATTCCGCTTGATTTCCCGGGACAGTGGCACATGACCCAGAATATGAGACTGTCTCGCTGGATCGGGATGGTTAGGAGGCATTTACATATCACATACTGAGTACTGTGTATACACAGATTGAGAAGGTAGAAAGAGTCTCTGACAGCCGGATGCCCCAACCTGCGGCTGCATGATTCTCTGCGTAGCCCCATCATTACACAACGCTGTATAATAATATAATATAGTAATGGACGGTCATTAAGAGGTCAACAGGTTGATGACACAGGGCGCGTACGCACCGCCTGAGGAGCAGGTAGCCACCACATTAGAACAAGTATACTTGTCCAGCTGACCGTGCGGTCACCTCAAGTGTGCCCATGTGATCAGGGGTGCGTCAACGGCAGTAACACACAATCGCAGCCCCGCTTTAACGGCCGAGATCAGTTCTGTTGACAGATAAATAAAAAAGTTGAGTATCGAAGTGCGGCGGTACAAAAATTCCTTTTTCCATATAAGATATTTTTATTGTGCAAAAGTACTAGAGCGTAATATAAACTATATTTATTTGATATCGCCGTAGTCGTACCGACCTGTAAAAAAAAATTACGTTGTTGTTTTTACTGCAAGGTTAACAGCGGAAAAAAATAATGCAAAAAACAATGGTGAAAGAGCGGCTTTTTTTTTTTTTTTGCACCCCCCCCCCCAAAAAAAACCTATAAAAGCTAATCAATAACTTAAATGTACCCTAAAGCGGTTTCATTGGAAAATACAACTTGTCCTGCAAAAAACAAGCCCTCACACTGGAAAAACAAAAAATTGATGGCTCTTGGAATGCAACTTTTTTTAAAAATAAAATAAAAATTGCTCACCTTTTGAGGCCCAAAATACGACGATCCTTAAGGGGTTAAAAAGGTTCCCAAGATCATACACATTGATGACTTACCCTTAGGGGGGATTCACACGAACGTGTATTCGGTCCGTGCGGGCCGCGTGGTTTTCACGCGCCACGCACAGACCAATGCAAGTCTATGGGGCAGTACAGACAGTCCGTGCTTTTTGCGCACGTTTGTCAGCTGCGCAAAAAGCGCGACATGCTCAATATCTCCGCGTATTTCGCGCATCACGCACCCATTGAAGTCAATGGGTGCGTGAAAACCACGCAGGTCGCACGGAAGCACTTCCGTGCGAACCGACTGAAACAGCGCACCAGCTGTCAAAAGGATGAATGTAAACAGAAAAGCATCACGTGCTTTTCTTTTTCCAAACATCCAAATGGAGTGTCTTTGAGATGAGCAAATCCGGACAATCGAACCGAACTTCACCGGGTTCGGCCGAACTCGTTTTGGCCGAACCCGGCAAAAAAAATTCCGGTACGCGACGTCAGGAGATAGTCACTGTCCAGGGTGCTGAAAAAGTTAAACTGTTTCAGCACCATGGACAGTGACTACCGATCCCAATAAACATGAACCTGTAAAAAAAAACGAAGTTCTGACTTACCGATAACTCCCGGCTTCTTCCTCCAGTCTGACCTCCCGGGATGACAATTCAGTCGAAGTGACAGCTCCAGCCAATCACAGGCCAAGCACAGGCTGCAGCGGTCACATGGACTGCCGCGTCATCCAGGGAGGTGGGGCCCGATGTCAAGAGAGGCGCGTCACCAAGGACGCGTCACCAAGGACGCGTCACCAAGGCAACGGCCGGGAAGTTCTCGGTAAGTACGAACTTTTTCTTTTTTTTTAACAGGTTGCTGTATATTGTGTTCGGCATTCACTGTCGAGGGTGCTGAAAGAGTTACTGCCGATCAGTTAGCTCTTTCAGCACCTTGGACAGTGACGGGCGTCGACTAGCCTCATCTCTATGATGGCGGCTGCGTGAAAATCACGCAGCCGCGCATCATACACGGATGACACACGCAGCTGTCAAATGGTTTTTGCGCGCGCAAAACGCCGCGTTGTTTGCACGCGAAAAAACGCAACGTTCGTCTGAATCTGCCCTTAGGATAGGCCATTGATGTTTATTTGTTGGGGTGGTCAGGCCTCGGTGCTCCACCGATCTTTGCGTATCCGTCACTGTTTACACAGCCCCATACATATAAGTGTGGATGTACCTGGTACTACAGCTCAGGCCAGTCACTTGATTTACAGAAAAGGCGCTGTGCCTCTGTAAACAATGTAGGAGACAGTGAATGCTAAGACCCCTTCATTGTTGAGATTGGCGGAGGTCTCGGAGGTCGGACATGCACCGATCAAACATTGATGGCCTATCCCAAGGATAGGCCATGCAGTCCCAGAGAACCCCTTTAATTTCTACTTACATAAGACTGGACGACCCCCTTTAATAAACCTGAATACAACCCTTTCTTACTATCCTAATGCCTGGAACTACATGTCCACTATAACTTTACAGATGTAGCCATCTTTATCTTGACTTCTAATGCATTAAATACACAGTGGCAAGAAACTTTAATTTGACTTTTTCAATAACTTTTTCAATGCCTTTTGTTGTGTGATATCACGTTGCAGCAAGTTATCAGTCAAGATAAACAGGGCTACATCTGTACGTGTATGTTGTTTTGTTTTTTTTTGCATCTGGTTTAGATGCAGTTCGTTCAGTGAACTGCTCAGTATGATGGCGCTGAACCCTGATCCCGAACGCGTGTGAAGCTTTAATGTTCCGGCTCTCGAGGCTTTCATCATCACCGAATACCTCTGTTTCATGTCCTGTCACACGTTGCGTTCGTTTTTCCTATTACAGAGCATTAATGGCTACGGAGGAACAGCGAGAAGTGAACGCTTTGTATCTGTGTTAACGCTATAAGTGCCAGTCGAGGACTATCTCAGAAGTCCTATCAACAACCCCCTCCCCTCCTCCCAAGAAGATTAGACCTCGGTTTTAGGGAAAACCATAAGACTCATCAGATGCCTTAAGCCTAATGCGTGTGGTGAAATGTCAAACGCTCTCCGCAGTGCGATATAATTGGAAAAGGCCATGGGTGGAAATCAAGGCAGTGACTGTGAATAGGGAAGAAGTCTTACAGATGGACAGGACCTTGTTTACGACCCTTAAGGCCCCCGTGAAGAACAACCCTCAAGGTCGATTAATACAAATAAAATAAGTAGCGTTGGGGGTAAAACGTCCTCGCTTCCTCTACCTCTCCGGCTAATAATGGGGTTGCGGACGTGCACATTGGCCATGGAAATCTGGGTGCGCAGCTTGCTCGGTCGTTGCTGGGATTCGCCTGCGGTTCATGGAGAGACTTTTTAAAGCTGGGTTAATGGACTGGCTAATGAATTGCTCGTCTACTAATAAAAAGCAGTAGAGAATTAAAAGTCGACCCGGCGCTTCGTAAGAGCCATTCATTTAATCAGCGCACACAATTTCCTACTTGACATCACCAGGCAAATAAATAAAAGCTATTAACCCCTTCGGATCCGCTTTCAATTTTTTTTTTTCTTTATTCAAATTAGAAAGGAAAGTGAAAAATGCATCTGTCATCCTAACGATGGAATCCTGTACTACCCCGGAAACAAAGAGAGAACGGGGGAAAAAAAAAAAAGCTGTCCATTTATATCGGGTTTTTTAAAAAACAAAAATAAAAACAAAATACAAAAAATTGTTATGCCCTAAAATGATATCAACCGGTGGAATTTAGAGAAAAGTCCATCTGTGGATAGATTATTCACATTAATCTCCAGGTGGCACTCGATCTCTATACGCTAATATATTAGACTCATACACTATTTAGCTAAAAGTATGTGAGCCCCTGACCAGCTCGTTGGACATCCCATTCCAATACGGAGTTGGGCCCCTTTTTTTGGCTATGAAAGCTTAAACTCTTCTGGGAGGACTTTCTACAAGATTTTGGGGACTATCTGTGGGAATTTGTGCCCATTTAGTCAGAAGAACATTTGTGAGGCCAAGACACTGATGTTGGAGAAGAAGGTCTGTCTCGTAATCGGCAGTTCAATTCTTTACAAAGGTGTTGGAGGGGGTGATCTCTGGGCTCTGTGCAGCTACTCGACTTCCTCCACACCAAACACATGTCTTTATGGATCCCAGACCATAACCCCTCCTCCACCAAATGTTACAGTAGGCACTATGCATTCTGCCAGGTAGCATTCTTGGGGCATCCACCAAACCCAAATTCACCTATCAGACTGCCAGATGGTGAGCCACGATTCATCACCCCAGAGAACACGCTGCTCCAGGGTACAGTGGCAGAGTGCTTTACGCCACTTCAGCAGACGCTTGGCATTGTGCATGGTGATCTTAGGCTTGTGTGCCGCGACCATGGAAACCTAGTTCATAAAGCTTTGGACGCACAGTTCTGGTGCTGATATGTCTTCCAGAGGCAATGTGGATCTCTGTAGTGAGTGATATAACAGAGGATAAGCCATTTTATATACCACAGGCTTCAGCCCTCGGCATCCACGCTTTGTGAGGTTTTTGTAGTCCACTACGTCGTGGATAAACTGTTATTACTCCTAGACTCTACGGCTTACCAATAAGAGCACTTTCATGTGACCGGGGCAGATCTAGAAGATAATGATAGCATTAACAGGTGACCATGGCCGATCTAGCGGATAATAAAAACACTGAAAGGAGACCGGGGCAGAACCAGCGGATAATAATAACACTTACAGGTGACCGGGACAGATTTAGCAGATAATAATAGCACAGGTGAGCGGGGCAGATCTAGCAGATAATAATGCCATTTATAGGTGACCGGGGGAGATCTAGCAGATGATAATAACACTTATAGGTGACCGGGGCAGATCTAGCAGATAATAATAATACTTACAGGTGACCGGGGGAGATCTAGCAGATAATAATAACACTTACAGGTGACCGGGGCAGATCTAGCAGATAATAATAACACTTACAGGTGACAGGGTAGATCTAGAAGATAAAAATAACACTTACAGGTGACCGGGCAAATCCAGCAGATAACAATAAGGGTATGTTCACACGCAGTGACCAAAAACGTCTGAAAATACAGAGCTGTTTTCAGGCGTTTTCAGACGTTTTTGTAGCAACTCGCGTTTTTCGCTGCGTATTTTACGGACATTATTGGAGCTGTTTTTCAATGGAGTCAATGAAAAACGGCTCCAAAAACGTCCCAAGAAGTGACATGCACTTCTTTTTCGCGGGCGTCTTTTTACGCGCCGTATTTTGACAGCGACGTGTAAAATTACACCTCGTGGGAACAGAACACCGTACAACCCATTGCAAGAAATGGGCAGATGTTTGTAGGCGTAATGGAGCCGTTTGTTCAGGCATAATTCGTGGCGTAAAACACCCGAATTACGTATGAAAACACTGCGTGTGAACATACCCTTACACTTACAGATGACCAGGGCATATGTAGCAGATAATAATAGTACTAACAGAGGACCGGGGCAGATCTATCAGATAATAATAGCACTTACAGGTGACCGGGGCAGATCTAGCAAATAATAATAACACAGGTAACCAAGGGCAGACCTAGCAGATAATAATAGCACTTACAGGTGACCGGGGCAGACCTATCAAATAATAATAACACAGGTAACCAAGGGCAGATCTAGCGGATAATAATAACACTTACAGGTGACCGGGGCAGATCTAGCAAATAATAATAACACTTACAGGTGACCAAGGGCAGATCTAGCGGATAATAATAATACTTACAGGGGCAGATCTAGCAGATAATAATAATACTTACAGGGGCAGATCTAGCAGATAATAATAAGGCTGGGTTCACACGACCTATTTTCAGACGTAAACGAGGCGTATTATGCCTCGTTTTACGTCTAAAAATATGGTTACAATACGTCGGCAAACATCTGCCCATTCATTTGAATGGGTTTGCCGACGTACTGTGCCGACGACCTGTCATTTACGCGTCGTCGTTTGACAACAACTACGCGTAAATTGACTGCCTCGGCAAAGAAGTGCAGGACACTTATATACATTATATGCAGGACACTTATATACATTATATGCAGGACACTTATATACATTATATGCAGGACACTTATATACATTATATGCGGGACACTTATATACATTATATGCAGGACACTTATATACATTATATGCAGGACACTTATATACATTATATGCAGGACACTTATATACATTATACATATGAAGTCAATGAAGAACAGCTCTAAATTACGACCGGCAATGACGCCTCGCATAATGCGAGGAGGAGCTTTTACGTCTGAAACGACGCAGCTGTTTTCTCCTGAAAACAGTTTGTCTTTTCAGACGTAAAAGGCAGCTGGCGTGTGAACATACCCTAACACTTCCAGGGGACATAGAGAGATCTAGCAGATAAAAATAATACTTACAGGTGACTGGGGCAAATCTAGCAGATTAGAAATTTCATGTACGGACTAGTGGTAAAGGTGACTTTCTATGACAGTGCCACGTGTAAAGTCACTTAGATTTTACGTACTATTACCTATGGTTGTCTATGAACATTGCATGGCTGTGTGCTTGATTTTATGCACCTGTTTGCATTGGTTGTGGCTGAAACACCTGAACCCAAAAATTAGGAGAGGTATTTAAATACTTTTGGCCATATAGCGTATATAACAATATGCACAGGCATATGTTAGGACATACCTAAGGAATTCTATTTTAGGCATTCCCACAGTACATACAGCCCTGGGACCCTTGCTTAGACTTATTACGTCAGGCCTAGAGGAGATTAAATACAGGGGTTAAATGGTGAGGATCTAAGCCTTTTCAATGAGAATTGGTACTATGGGAGTGTTGTTGTCAATCACAGCCATGCACCCGCCATCTTTATTCACTTAATGGGTTGTCGGCCTTAGAAAACTCATTTTCATGTTCCAAATCTAGCGAACGAAGAATCACTGTCTAGTCAAGAATGAGATGACAGGGCAGGTATAAAAAGTCAGGGATGCCTCCATTGCCCCAATTTGGAATGCACTGTCCCTTTAAGAGTCTGAGTGCACCGGCCAGACAAAGTATCATGACAGTAGTGAATAAACACGTTATGTTATAATTAAATATGTCACGAACAAACCGAGAACTTAGACTCAATCCCTACAAATTTAAATGATTCAATTATGTAATTGCTGTAGTTTCCTGGGGCAATCATTTAATGGACTTTTACACGAGGTCTGAGCCAAAATATCCTTCTACTGGCCGAGAATCCTGACAATGCTTTATATTTATTAACTTCATGAAATTTTGCCAAAATTGACACGAGAAGAATTCCTTCCTCAATCCCCAATGCGGCAACGTCCTGCTCTACAAGCCACATCTGAGGGATCATTCTCCTCCCAGTTCTTGTAAACCGTTCTTCTAAAACCTAAAAAATATATACTTAACATTTTGTATGTGGTGTCCAGTACGTGACCCAAGTTCCTGCTATATCATAAAAAGAATAAGTATATTTCTTTGGCATTTACGACCAATTTAGAAAGTGCAAGTGAAATATTTTCAGACAAAAGTAATGGAGTCTCGTAATGACACTGATTTATTACTAAGGCTACCATTGATAGGTATGAGCTGATTCACTCACCGGGTTCCTTAAATTTGTCAAAATTAAACAAATTTTAGATACACCTTACCTCAAAGGTATAATTGTTGAGTGAAGTGTGAGAAGGACATTCTCAGTCTACTCTCAATGTTCTGGAAGTGGAGTCTTTAGTGTGAGAATGACTAGGGTCATTACACCTACGTTGCTTTAGGTTTGGAGTAGGAACCTTATTATTCAGGCAATCATATGGTGAGCTGAGCCAGAATATATCGCCACCGGTAAGTGTGACATCACCAACAGGAAATACTGGCCCTTTAAATCTAAGAGAATGCATAGGTATGTGCTTCTACCAGCAAATACCAGCAGAGAGGCACAGCCGGCAAACAAGTGCCGATGTCAGCTAATGGGGGGCTGGTGAGGAATGGGCGCCAGGGGGAGTGCCAACAAGTCACCTTGCTTCGGCCAGGCTATTTAGATACAGTGATGGGGCAGCAAACTGAACTTTTGCCTCGTGTGAAGGAAAGTCTAGCTATAGCTCTGGCTAATGAGCAGCTGTAAGATCAGTCAACAGCTACAAATTATGCTGCCGCTTTCTGCTTCATTCTCTCTGTTTAAAGGGGTTGTCCAACTCCATAAAAAAAATGTAAAAACAGCTTACAATGATGAAAAAAAAAAAAAAACTTGTAATACTCACCTTATCAATCCCCTGCCGCTGCCATGCCGCTGCTTCATCAGTCGGTCTTCATGTGATTGCTGCAGCCAATCACTGGTTGTACTGATACATTAACATGTCAAACCTGGAGCAGAAAGAATAAAGACCGGCAGGGGACCATCGAAGCCGCGGCACCAGAGCGGCAGGGGACCATCGAAGCAGCGGCACCAGAGCGGCAGGGGATTGATAAGGTGAGTATTACTTATTTTGTTAATTTACACTTTACAATTTACACTCGTTGATCGGCGCTTGTTTGCTCCTTTCTCAAAGAGCTATGTATGGGGATGAGCGCTCGTTAGTACGATCGTTCGTCCCCATACATGTCTTTCATGTCATCAGCACATCGTTGTTTACACAGGGAGATGTGCTGCCAACAATTATAATATTTTAGGCTGCCGAAACTATACGATCAGTCGATGAACGAGTGTTTGCTCATCAGCTGTTCATTGCCCAAGGCAAAGATCTTGAACGAGTATTCTGTGAACGCTCCATTGCCCGATAATTGCCCCGTGTAAAAGGGACCTTAGTTATGTCATATACAAATTTGTCCTTTCTTAACTTATAACTTAACCTGACATACCACGAGCTATATGGCGCAAGATGTTATGTTAAACATAAACAATATAAATTATAGACCCTGTTTAAATGGGCAAATGGGTGCAGCGTGCTATAAGAGACGCCACCTAGGAAGGAGATGCCGGCCAGCACTAACGAGTCCATGGCTGCAGCCGTCGGGGGGGGAGTAGGAACGACGGTCCGTGGACGTTACAGTATCCCCCCTCTTACACCCCCTTTTCTTGGGTGCAGAGTGAGAGAGGAATTTCTTAATGAGGGTCTCTTCCACCTGCCAGGACCTCTCCTCTGGACCAAACCCCTTTCAATCCACTAAATAAAAAGTCCTTCCTCCTACTCTCTTGTAGTCCAGGATCTCCTTCACTTCGAACACATAGGAAGAACCACTGGGAGCAACTGCAGGACTAGGAGTCTTACTGTAGTGGTTCAGAACCACAGGCTTCAGGAGGGACACATGAAAAGAGTTGAGGATTTTGAGGGTAGGAGGCAGCCGAAGTTTATAAGAGACAGGGTTTGTTGCAGCATATCAAAAGGTCCGAGGAACCTAGGAGCAAATTTGTATGAAGGCATCTTCAAACGGATATTCCTTGAGGACAGCCAGACTTTGGTACCCAAAAGATACTGAGGCGGCTCTCTTCTCCTAGTATCCGCTTTTTGCTTCATGCGATCGACTGCCAGCAGAATAGAGGACCGGGTCTGCTGCCAGGTTTGTAGAAAGTCCCCAAATGCAGAGTCAGCTGCGGTACCTGGTATGTAGCCGAAACAGGAAAAGGGATTCATGTATGTTGGCCGAAGATAATGAAGAACGGTGTGGAAGCAGTGAAGTCACTTGTGTAGTTGTTGTATGAGAACTCGGCTCATGGAAGATGTACCCAGTCATTATGCTGCATGGAGATGAAATAACGAAGATAATTCTTCATGATTTGGCCATTGGACTGGGGGTGCTAGGGTGAGGAAAAGTCCAACTTCACATTCAGGAGTTTACAGAGAGCTCTCCAAAATTTTTAAGTGAACTAAACCCCTCGATCAGACACGATATGAAGGGGGAAGCCATGCAAAGATGTGCTGAATAAAGAGATTTGCCAGTGAAGGAGCAGAAAGTAGGCCTGTCAGCGGAATAAAATGTGCCATCTTCGAGAACCGGCCCACCACCCAGATCGTATTGCATCCTGTTGCGGAAGGAAGATCTGTGACAAAGTCCAAAGCTATATGCTGCCAGGGAGCATTGGGCACAGGAAGAGGTTGGAGCAGACCGGCAGGCTTGGAGTGAGTAACCTTGTTGGAAGCACACACAGTGCAGGAAGAGACCAAGTCCACAATATCTTTGGGCAGTGTGGGCACCAGAAATGACGAGCAATCAGATCTCGAGTCTTACGAACAAACGCGTGCCCAGCCAGTTTGGAGCTGTGTCCCCAGCAAAGGATTCTCATACAGTCTGCCAACCACACAAAAGTCCTCCACAGGGGGTTGTCTCTCCAATCAATCCTAGGCACTGGACTTTTTTTTGGCTTCTGGGGACACAAACGCACAACATGGCCTCCGAGGCCCAAATACAGACAAAGTCCCGAAGTGCGTCTGCGTTGTTTATCCTGGACTGACAATGTGAGCTGGTCCACCTGCATAGGCTCCTCTGGTGGAACAACTGGTGAGGGAAACAGGGATTGCTGTAAAAAAGGAGCCAGCCTAGGGAATCTTCTCTCACGGCGAACATCTTGGGATCGCTCCCGGATCCTTATGTCAATCCAGGTGGCTAGAAGAATGAGGCCATCCAGGATAGGTGGCAGGTCGCAAGCAGCAAGCTCGTCTTTAATGATCTCGCATATCTACCTGCATGACTTGTGACGTCGTCATGGTCTTGAGTTGACCAGTGGGGTCTATGGCCTGAGCGTACTGTCATCATCCATGAGTATGTGGATCCACTCGGTCACACCGCTGTATCGAAGTAGTAGCTGGCCAAACAATAGTCTATACAAAGTCCTAGTACATGAGAACCTGTGATAGTCCAGACAGTAGCAGAGGCTTAGACACAGATGGAACTTGAAAGTAGATGATGCCACACGTGACGGATGATATCAGGCATGGCAGATGACACCAGATGTGGTGTATGACAGCAGGCGTGACAAGTGGCACAACACGACTCCAACACTCTAAGGCTCAGGAACAAACACAACACGGGATACAGGATACAGGTAGCAGGGCACGGGAACACTGGGAACAGGATAACATTAAGGGACCATTTACTAAGACTAACATGGGATAACACAACAACGCTCAAGCAAGGAGTGAAAGGTCAGAGCCCTTTTTATAGTCCAGGGTGATCATGGGCTAATTAGTAATATTATACATGTGCGCTTTAAGGCCGGGCACGAGCGCGCACACCAGACGGGACACAGCAGAGCGGAGTGGAAGTGAGTGCTGGCGTCTCCTAAGGAGCTCAAGAATCCATGGCCGCGGCCGTCGGGGGGTGAGTAGGACGACGGTCCGAGGCCGTGGTTGTTACAAAGTCTCTGCTGCTATTCCTGGAAACCGAAGAAATATAACCGGATCCTCTAAACCAACTATGGCACAATGGGTGTTATCACTTTTTGCTATATATTTTTGATCAAGAGTATGTTCTTTTATACTATTTTGTTCTATGAATGAAATATATTTTGATAAAAAGAAAAAACGACTGAGAAATATTTTTCCGTGCTTTCCTCTTTATAATGGCACCAGATTGAATTGAATTAGTATTGTTATAGTAATCCCCATCACTCTTGAGTTCCTTTTCTCTATAACAGAATTTGTCCGGGATTCATTCATATTTACAAAAATAACCGATCGGGAGAGATTTCACATACAATGGTTTGATGTACGGAAATCTAAAATGGCTGTGGGCGGAGCCTTTAGTTATATGTTCATCCTTTCACTTAACACACATTAACCAATCAGATGATGCCAAGTATACAATGTGTATGTCCACTTCTATATAAGGTAACAAGATACTTCTTCCTTGAATCTCTTCAAGAACATCTGGTGGTCATTAGTTTGGAACGCCTGATGACGTCATCTTTATCCTATGTATTCAAATGATGGGGAATGTCATGTTTTAAGAGAATCCTAAAACATATCTCATTGACTATAATGCAGATATTTAGATAATTATACAATTACTCTAACAGTGTCATGAAATTATATAACTTTATGCAATTCAAGCAAAGTTATGGTGGACCCATATGTAGCTCAGCCAATCAAAGCTAGATGGTAAACTAGCTCTGATCGGGAGTTGAATTCATGAGTATGAGAAACCCAAGCATTAGTTGCATGTAGTTGCCACTAGTTAAAACATAATTTTTCACATATTTGTTGTTTATGTTCATTTGCTTCCTAAATGCAAAATTAAGCAGTTTTTTAAATAGTTTTTATTAAAAATTTCCTACCATTTTGTTGCTGTAGAGTCGGCGCCACTCTTGTACATAGCTGGTTGTCCTGCTGCTTCTCACATAGATCTGACAGCATACTCCTAATGGTTACTATCAGCTCTCCTCTTTCCTTGATTCAGTGTGGGATACCAGCATGGCGGCAAGGGGTGTGGAGGAGGTTCTACCCAGGAACGCAAAAACGGAGGGAAGTTGAGAGGGAGGAGAAAGGAAGAAAAAAAACATCTCTCCGTGACTGGGAGACTGATATATTAAAGTCAAGTTTGCTGGAGATATCCTTTAAGGTAAATGTACAGAAATAGTTTAGTTTCCGATGGGGGGGGGGTGTAGCTCTTCAGCAGAGCTATGTGTCTCCATGGTTACAGACTACAAACACACCCGGTGTAGTTGTATCCTACAATCACACCTCCTTCCATCTGTCTCCTACTTCTTGTAACCTACCAATGTAGGAATGTCAACACATAGGAACCGTATGCACCAAACGATAGGAGGTTCTTAATGAAAACCTATTGCAGAGTTGATTTATCTTTTATTTTAGATGCACTGGAGACATGCAAAGGAAATTGGTTGCGGAGGTGGACATAACCTTTAAAAAATGTTGTTAATAATCAGATTACAGGAGTTTGGCATTAGGCCTCGTACTGCAGCTTGAATCATCTTAAATGATGTTTTGCTGTAAAACTTTACTGCAAGATAAAGACTTTTTGTTTGTGGCATATGGTGTTAAAATATCGAAAAGCTTTCAGTGACCTACTTATCATTATAAAGCTGGACGCTGGCAGTAAGGAGATTGTGACTCATACAGATCGGGCCTTTGTCATCCTCAATGCATAAACTTTGATATTTGTCTGTCCCTTATCTTGCAGAATAAGACATGAGTTATTCATGTCCAACAATCATCATTGCGCTAAAGTCTAAATCTCCCGCATTTTCCATTCAATTCTGCCAACCTGCTGCCGTCTGAATGCCGTCTGGCTGCACTTGTCACCCGTGTCGAGAGGTAATAGCTGATATCTGATAATAATTTCTAATTATAATAGCTCACTTGGATATTTTCTTATCCGAATCAAAGAGATACATTTTTGAGGTTTTTGTTTTTTAAAAACAAAATCTGAATTTTTCTTCTA
This sequence comes from Rhinoderma darwinii, assembly GCF_050947455.1. NCBI lineage: Eukaryota > Metazoa > Chordata > Amphibia > Anura > Rhinodermatidae > Rhinoderma > Rhinoderma darwinii. Next base: position 27,160 of record NW_027463614.1, read on the forward strand.
AAACAACTTACAAAAAGTAAGAGGTCTACAAAGGTCCCATAGCATGAATCAAAATGTGTCACCTTTCGCGTTTCGGCTTAGGCCACCACCTTACCCATCCTGGGAGAGGAAATAGAGAAATGTCTGTGCCCACTTCTTACCCTAATCACCCTCAGGCTAGCTCTATCCTCCATTATTGATTATGAGTGATAGACCCATGACTGATGAATTTTTACCTACTTTGCAGAATTTCTCTCATTCGGACACATTGGTAATTTCTTGCCAGGTCCTGCCACAACATCTCCATTGGGTACAAGTGAGAAAAATACTTTCTTTTATGTTTGGACTCTTTCCTTGCTACATAACCCAATTACACTTTGGGTGAGGTTCATAGACAGATGACCAAATATTCTCTTAAAGCGATTGTCCAGTTTAGGAAACCTTTTTTCATACACCTTATTAGAAAATTCTGAGTTAATATTGGGGGTCCTCTGTTCAGGATCCTCATCTCTTGGCCAGAGTGGAGAGCGGTTACATAGATCGTCTCTCTCTCTCTCTCTGGAGTACCTGTCCTGTATTACACTGACAACCCATTAATGAATGGACAACGTGTAATACTTAATTTCCCCTGTGGTGTCACTGCAGAGAAATTGAACACTTAGTTCCAGGTTTCCCCACAGAGATGATATGATTGCTGGGGTTCCCAGCAAGGGGACACAATGTGATCTGCCGATTGTCAGGTCAACAACCCCTTTAAATTACAGGGATTAAAGAGATTTAACCAAAACTGCCCAAAATAGTGAAGTAGCCATTATGACGATATGATCACTGAACAAGAAGTTCTGCTCTCTCGTGACCACTGTTCAGTTCTGTGCTGCTCCTGCTCTATTATTTGGTGATGTAATGACATGTTGTTGATAAGGAGGACATGTCAAAAGAGCACGGCGGCCCATCACCGATTTCCGTAGTGATATTGCTCTGGAAGGCATGTCGCTGTGTTGATCTGTGATTGGCTATAAACAGAAGGAGCGGCGTAGAACCTAACAGTGGCGGGAGGAGAAACACATCTTTTTGAAAAATGAGTGAATGGCCATATATATGTTATTTTAGCCAGTTTTGGAGACACTTAGGGAAAACCCTTTTAATCCTTTATATAAATGAGGAGGAAAAAAAGTAAATAAGAACATTTGTATCTGTCAGATAACTGGACAAAGAACGAGGAGAATATCATCGTGACTGTTGTTCGTACTTTTTACATTTACTTTTTTTATTGTCTTTAAGAATCTTCTGGTACAGAGGAGAATTCATGGTTCCCGTAATGATGGTAAGTTGTCCAGGTCCCGGCTGGTCCGGAGGCAGCAATCCTTCTACCACCATGTGTGGTGTGGAATGCTGGATATGCTTTACATTAGATATAATTTGATCTGTGTTATCCAGATAGTTGATCATCCAGATAACAAGACCTGAGATTGAAGTTCCTCTTGGACAGTAGTGGTTTCCTCAGTGTAACTCTTCTATTTTCGTGGAGTCACGAGCAGTGATCTTAGCTGAGGCTGTAGAGGTTACATTTCCCATTCTTTTGGAACCTCATTGGTGAGATGTTCCTACGTCCTTGGAACAATCTTTGGCAGGTTGGACACTATTGTTACAAGTCTTCTCCATTTGGAGATAACAGCAATGGTTTGGAGACATCTCTGTGCATTAGAAATGTCTATGTAAAACTTCCCAGACTTAAATATTTCGATATTCTCATCTGTTCTGGAATATAATTTGATGGAGGTATAGTAGTCATGTAGAAATTTTGTGGTGAGTTCCTCACTCTAAAGGCCCTATTACAGCGATAATCGGCCGGTTCAGCGAGCGCCGATCAACGAGACATCATTGATCGGCGCTCCGATGCTCCTGTCACAACGAGCTATGGATGGGGACGAGCGGTCGTTACTCCGATCCCCTGTCCCCATCCATTATTATCATGTCGGCAGCGCGTCTACCTGTTTACACACTGACAATGATAATATTTTACTTTTTTAAAACGATACGACCAAGATGAACGAGTGTTTGCTTGATCATCTGCGATCGTTCCCCTGTTTACAATGGGCGATTATCAGCAACGAGCGTTATATTAAAGATGAACAGACGTTGAGAGTGATAAATATGCAATCATAGGGTATATCATGATCGGGTATAGCACATCACTGTATCAACTCATTTCTCCATGATGAATGATCTACAGTCTTTCTAGTTTTGTAAAAGTGTTTGAATATTTCTGGAAACCACTGAACATCACTAAATTCACATTATCCAGCATATTACATGTGACGCAGCACAGGAAGCCGCGGGGTTAACTCACTGGGCTCCTGGTTACAACACAGTAATTCTACATTTCTTGTGTTTTAGGCAACGAATGAACTATAAATCTAGTGGGCGAGATAAAGCTGTGGCTGACTCACAAAAACAACATGGGAAGACGCCCTTTTTTACCACTTTAGGGTCCATCCACACTTCGTTTGCACTGCACGTACTTTCTCGGTGCCAACCCCAAACATATCAATAGGGCCCCATTTATGCGATGGGCGCCAAAAAGAGTGCCCTTTTGGCATCCATTAGCCCAGTGTGCGTCGATATACAATTTCTTTTTTAACTCACTGCAATATGTAGGTACAATCGCTAAATGCATTCTGATACCCCGTCGTGCTGATTCTGAGATTTTGATAAATTTTGGGTTGTTGAAGGGAAATCTTAATTCTTCAGCACACAAAACATTTTGGACAATTGTAGCTTCAAACTTTGTGGGAACAGATTGGGGTTCGGCCCTTTTCTGTTCCTCATGACTGGGCCACAGGGCACAAGGCCCATAAAGACATGGGAGGTTTGTTGTGTGGTTTGTTGGTTGGTTTATTGGTTGGTTGGTTGGTTGGTTGGTTGGTTGGTTGGTTGGTTGGTTGGGGGAGTTTGGTATGGAAGAACTTAACTGGCCGCACAGAGCCCTGACCTCAACCCCATCCAACACCTTTGGGATGAACTAGAACGGAGATTACGAGTCTGGTCCCCTCCCCCAACATCAGCGTCTGACCTCACAGATGATCTTCTGGATGAATTGGTAAAAATTCCCACAGATACCCCAAAATCTTGTTATATAGCCTTCACAGAAGATTGGAAGATGTTTTAACTCAAAGGGGGGACCAAATCCATATTAAAGGGGTTGTCCACTACTGCTCAACTGATGACCTATCCCAAGGATAGGTCATCAAAATAAGATCGGTGCTGGTCTGACACCTGGATCCCGCACCGATCTGCTGCTCCGGCTGCCTGCGGGCACCGGATGTTATTGCACAGTATTCAATGTACGGAGCCGGAAATAGTTGGCTTCGTACATTGCAAAGTGGCCGTGCTGCAGAGCTGCAGCTCTGCTCCGATTCACTTGAATACTGCAGTACTGCAGCTCGGCCACTATTCCGTGACCGAAGCCATCTGCTTCGGGCATGGACGTCCGGTGCCTGGAGGCAGCTGGAGCAGCTGATGAGTGTGTGGTCCGGGTGTCAGACCCGCACTGATCATATATCTCAATATCTAGAATCTATCTATCATCTATCTATCTATCTATCTATCTATCTATCTATCTATCTATCTATCTATCTATCTATCTATCTATCTATTTATCTATCTATCTATCTATCTATCTATCTATCTATCTATCTATCTATCATCTATCTATCTATCTATCTATCTATCTATCTATCTATCTATCTATTTATCTATCTATCTATCTATCTATCTATCTATCTATCTATCTATCTATCTATCTATCTATCTATCTATCCCAGATCTATCTATCTATCTATCTATCTATCTATCTATCTATCTATCTATCTATCTATCTATCTATCTATCTATCTATCTATCTATCTATCTATCTCATATCTATCTATCTATCTATCTATCTATCTATCTATCTATCTATCTATCTATCTATCTATCTATCTATCTATCTATCTATCTATCTCATATCTATCTATCTATCTATCTATCTATCTATCTATCTATCTATCTATCTATCTATCTATCTCATATCTATCTATCTATCTATCTATCTATCTATCTATCTATCTATCTATCTATCTATCTATCTATCTATCTATCTATCTATCTATCTCATATCTATCTATCTATCTATCTATCTATCTATCTATCTCATATCTATCTATCTATCTATCTATCTATCTATCTATCTATCTATCTATCTATCTATCTATCTATCTATCTCATATCTATCTATCTATCTATCTATCTATCTATCTATCTATCTATCTATCTATCTATCTATCTATCTATCTATCTATCTATCTCATATCTATCTATCTATCTATCTATCTATCTATCTATCTATCTATCCCAGATCTATCTATCTATCTTAACTCAAAGGGGGGACCAAATCCATATTAAAGGGGTTGTCCACTACTGCTCAACTGATGACCTATCCCAAGGATAGGTCATCAAAATAAGATCGGTGCTGGTCTGACACCTGGATCCCGCACCGATCTGCTGCTCCGGCTGCCTGCGGGCACCAGATGTTATTGCACAGTATTCAATGTACGGAGCCGGAAATAGTTGGCTTCGTACATTGCAAAGTGGCCGTGCTGCAGAGCTGCAGCTCTGCTCCGATTCACTTGAATACTGCAGTACTGCAGCTCGGCCACTATTCCGTGACCGAAGCCATCTGCTTCGGGCATGGACGTCCGGTGCCTGGAGGCAGCTGGAGCAGCTGATGAGTGTGTGGTCCGGGTGTCAGACCCGCACTGATCATATATCTCAATATCTAGAATCTATCTATCATCTATCTATCTATCTATCTATCTATCTATCTATTTATCTATCTATCTATCTATCTATCTATCTATCTATCTATCTATCTATCTATCTATTTATCTATCTATCTATCTATCTATCTATCTATCTATCTATCTATCTATCTATCTATCTATCTATCTATCTATCTATCTATCTATCTATCTATCTATCTATCCCAGATCTATCTATCTATCTATCTATCTATCTATCTATCTATCTATCTATCTATCTATCTATCTATCTATCTATCTCATATCTATCTATCTATCTATCTATCTATCTATCTATCTATCTATCTATCTATTTATCTATCTATCTATCTATCTATCTATCTATCTATCTATCTATCTATTTATCTATCTATCTATCTATCTATCTATCTATCTATCTATCTATCTATCTATCTATCTATCCCAGATCTATCTATCTATCTATCTATCTATCTATCTATCTATCTATCTATCTATCTATCTATCTATCTATCTATCTATCTATCTATCTCATATCTATCTATCTATCTATCTATCTATCTATCTATCTATCATCTATCTATCTCATATCTATCTATCTATCTATCTATCTATCTATCTATCTATCTATCTATCTATCTATCTATCTATCTATCTCATATCTATCTATCTATCTATCTATCTATCTATCTATCTATCTATCTATCTATCTATCTATCTATCTCATATCTATCTATCTATCTATCTATCTATCTATCTATCTATCTATCTCATATCTATCTATCTATCTATCTATCTATCTATCTATCTCATATCTATCTATCTATCTATCTATCTATCTATCTATCTATCTATCTATCTATCTCATATCTATCTATCTATCTATCTATCTATCTCATATCTATCTATCTATCTATCTATCTATCTATCTATCTATCTCATATCTATCTATCTATCTATCTATCTATCTATCTATCTATCTATCTATCTATCTCATATCTATCTATCTATCTATCTATCTATCTATCTATCTCATATCTATCTATCTATCTATCTATCTATCTATCTATCTCATATCTATCTATCTATCTATCTATCTATCTATCTATCTATCTATCTATCTATCTATCTATCTGTCTATCTATCTATCTATCTATCTATCTCATATCTATCTATCTATCTATCTATCTATCTATCTATCTATCTATCTATCTATCTATCTATCTATCTATCATCTATCTATCTATCTATCTATCTATCTCATATCTATCTATCCATCTATCTATCTATCTATCTATCTCATATCTATCTATCTATCTATCTATCTATCTATCTATCTATCTATCTATCTATTTATCTATCTCATATCTATCTATCTATCTATCTATCTATCTATCTATCTATCTATCTATCTATCTATCTATCTATCTATCTATCTATCTATCTCATATCTATCTATCTATCTATCTATCTATCTATCTCATATCTATCTATCTATCTATCTATCTATCTATCTATCTCATATCTATCTATCTATCTATCTATCTATCTATCTATTTATCTATCTCATATCTATCTATCTATCTATCTATCTATCTATCTATCTATCTATCTATCTATCTATCTATCTATCTATCTATTTATCTATCTCATATCTATCTATCTATCTATCTATCTATCTATCTATCTATCTATCTATCTATCTATCTATCTATCTATCTATCTATCTATCTATCATCTCTCTTCCATATCTGCTGTTATAAATAGTCACATACCGCTGCTGACCTTGATTTTTTCCGCTTGTTTTTATCTGATTAACCTATTTCCCAGAGTACTCGGCTGCAGCTTGCTGCGTTGTCGCTGGATATGTGTCACGTTGAATATTTCACAGTTGAATTCCGTGAAGAAACACTTGCACTCCTCTCGTTTCTGCTCAGGCTGAGTCTTCTTCTTGTGTCACATCTTCGCTAACAATGATTGTATGTATTTGTACCTCACAGCCTGTGCCTCGCTCCTCATTACCTGCCATCTTGTGCCCGTCTGCTGGATGTGTAATGTTCTGCGGACTCCTGCAGTGTATCGTGGTGTCGCCAGCTTACACTTATGGCCACTGACTACTTGTCGTGTTTGTATGTGTCTTTGTGACATGACTCAGGCCCGGCCCTTATTCCCAACTTAACCCGCCCCCTTATGGTCCTTATTACAACATGTCACATCACATGACTGGTCGGCGCCACAGGAACGGTAATAATACGGTAAGTATAAATAATTTTGGCTTCTTTTGACATTTTAGGCACATTCAGGTTTATTTATTTTTATCACTTTAAGGCCGAATTCACACGACCGTAGTATATATCCGTGTGACGGCCGTTAAAACATCGGCCGTCACACGGACGCATGTATTTTAATGGGGCCGTTCACAAAAGGCCATTGTTTCAACGGACCGTGTGAACGGTCTGTTGGAAAATAGAACATGTCCTAATTTCTTCCGTTTTCATGGATCCCTCTATAGACTTGAGTGTCACGTTGGTTTTGTGGACCCTCTGGGCCGTACCGTCTTAGCGGTATGGCAGCTGGCCAACAGGGTGCAGGTCACAGTCCACAATTTGTATAGGGTACCTGTGGCAGCTCGGACAGTAGCAAGGCAGGCTCGGCTGGGACTAGGCAGCGGGTAGACGTCAGGCATGGAGCAGCAGGACAGGCGTAGATACAGCACAGCACGATGACAGCACAGTACGGCACTTGACCAGGATAGCACGGGATACAGGATACAGGAACAGGGAACACTGGAACTGGAAAACACTAGGAGACCATTTGCTTAGGCAAACTAGGATATGACAAACAGCGCTCAGGCAAGGATCAGAAGGGCAGACGCCTTCTTATAGTCCAGGAAATCATGTGAGTTGATGATGATAAATGATTTCATGTGCGCGTGCTGGCTCTTTAAGAGAGGGCACGAGTGTGCGCGCGCACCCTACGGGACACAGCGGATCGGAGCGCTGGTGTCTCCTAGGAAGGAGATGGGGACCAGTGCTCACAGATCCATGTGGGCGTCGGGAGGTAAGTAAACCGGAACGGCCCACAGCCCTGGACGCTACATTATCCCCCCTCTTACGCCCCTCTTCTTGGGGCCAAAGCGAGAGAGGAATTTTCTTCAGAAGGGTAGGTGCATTGAGGTTCTCCTCTGGCTCCCAGGAACTCTATTCAGGACCAAACCCCTCCAATCCACCAAATAAAAAGTATTTCCTCTCACTTTCTTGTTGTCCAAGATCTCCTTAACCTCGAAGGTGTCTGAAGGGCCGCTGGAGTCTTGGTAAAGCGGTTCAGGAGAGAGAAATGGAAGGAGTTTGGGATCTTGAGGGTAGGAGGCAGCCGAAGCTTCTAGGCGACAGGCTTGATCTGCTGCAGGATTTTGTAGGATCCGAGGAACCTGGGAGCAGATTTGGATGATGGCACCCTCAAACGAGTATTCCTGGAGGACAGCCAGACCTTCGTGCCAGGGAGAAATTGAGGAGGTTCTCTTCTCCTTGTGTCCGCCTTCTATCTCATGCGGTCGTCTGCCAGCAGGATGGAGGATTGAGTCTGCTGCCAGATCTGCAGAAAGTCCCTAAAAGTAGTGTCAGCAGCTGGTACCTCGGATGTAACAGGCACCGGAAGAGGAATTCGGGGGTATTGGCCATAGACAATAAAGAACGCTGCTTGGAGATGAAGTGGCGTAAGTAGTTCTCCAAGATCTGATTGACCTCTCGACCTGACCATTGGACTGAGGATAGTAGGCCGAGGAAAAGTCCAACTTTACACCTAGGAGTCCGCAGAGGGCTCTCCAGAACTTCGAGGTGAACTGAACCCACTGATCAGACACAATATGCTGCGGCAAGCCGTGCAGGTGGAAGATGTGTTGGATGAAAGTTGAGGAGCAGAAGGAAGGAAGGAGCAGTAGGCAGACCGGTCAGAGGAACAAAGTGGGCCATCTTCGAAAATCGATCCACCACCACCGAGATAGCACTGCATCCAGCAGAGAGAGGCAGGTCAGTAATAAAGTCCATAGCTATATGCTGCAAGGGAGCATCGGGCACAGGCAATGGCTGGAGCAAGCCAGAAGGTCTGGAGTGAGCGACCTTGTTAGCTGCAAACACTGAGGAGGAAGAAACAAAGTCCATAATGTCCTTGTGCAGCGTGGGCCACCAGAAATGACGGGCAATCAGATCCCGGGTCTTACCTGCCAATCTAGAAGAGTGTCCCCAGCGGCGGATTCTCCCTCTGTCCTCCCTGGAGGAATGTCCCCAACTTGCAGGGGATTGACAGAGACAATGCCAGACGGATCAATAATGATCTGTGGAATCTCCATGGTGTCTTCTGTCTTGAAAGACCTGGACAAGGCATCGGCCCTCACATTCTTGTCGGCCGGGCGATAATGGAGCTCAAACTGGAACCTGGTAAAGAACAGTGACCACCTGGCCTGACGAGGGTTCAGCCGTTGGGCCGTCTGAAGATAGGTGAGGTTCTTGTGGTTCGTAAAAATCAGGATGGGATGAGCTGTGCCCTCTAGTAGATGTCTCCACTCCTCCAGGGCCAATTTTATGGCCAGTAACTCCCGATCCCCGATCGAGTAGTTGTGTTCTGCAGAAGAGAAGAGCTTAGAGAATTATCCACATGCCATTGACTTGCCCTTGGAACCTCTCTGGAACAGGAGTGCGCCGGCACCGACAGAGGATGTGTCCACCTCCAACGAGAACTGTAGGGAAACATCTGGATGAAGGAGGATAGAGGCTGACGTGAAGGCGCTCTTCGGGCTATTGAATGCGACTCTGCCTCAGGAGTCCACACCTTGGCGTTCATGCCCTTCTTAGTGAGGTTAGAGATAGGAGATGTCAGTGAGGAGAAGTTTGGAATAAACTGTCTATAAAATTTGGTGAATCCCAGGAAGTGCTGTATGTCCCTCAAGCCTTGAGGACATGGTCATTCCAGGACAGACTTTACCTTTTCAGGATCCATCTTGAGACCTCTATTCGAGACAATGTAGCCCAGGAAGGATAGAGCATCCTTTTCAAACACGCACTTCCCCAACTTGGCGTACAGACGACTCTCCCTTAAGCGCAGCAAAACTTGACGGACATTTCTCTGATGCGTCATAGAATCTGGAGAAAAAATCAAGATGTCATCAAGATAGACCACAACACCAAAATAGAGGAGGTCACGGAAAATGTCATTAACGAACTCCTGGAAGACCGCGGGAGCATTACACAGGCCAAAGGGCATTACTAGATATTCATAGTGTCCATCACGGGTGTTAAATGCAGTCTTCCATTCGTCACCCCGGCAAATCCGGATTAGGTTGTAAGCTCCACGCAGGTCTAGTTTGAAAAAATCTTGGCACCACGTATACGATCGAACAATTCAGAGATCAGTGGCAATGGATACTTATTTTTCACCGTGATTTGGTTGAGACCCCGGTAGTCAATACAAGGACGCAGGGAGCCATCCTTCTTTTTGACAAAGAACCCTGCTCCTGCTGGGGAGGAAGAATTCCGTATGAAGCCCCTCTCCAAGTCCTCTTTAACATAGGCGGACATGGACAGAGTCTCTGGCAAGGAGAGAGGATATATCCTACCATGGGGAAGGGATGCACCAGAAATCAGATCGATAGGACAGTCATACACCCGGTGTGGGGGCAGTGTCTCCGCCTCCCTTTTGCTGAAGACGTCCAAAAATGCAGCATAATGACCAGGCAATCCTGCTAATGACCGAGGCAGAGGAGGCTGAGCCAAACTAATCTGCACCAGGCATCGGCTGTGACACTCGGGGCCCCACTGGAGTACCTCTCCAGAGTTCCAGTCCAGGACTGGGGCATGTAGTCGGAGTCAAGGCAGGCCCAGCAGCAAAGGGTTAACGGCCTTGGACAGGACATAGAACGATAGAAGTTCGGAGTGGAGAGCTCCCACTTGGAGCCTCAGCGGCTTGATCACAGCTATAACCGGGTCGGCAGAGGTAGTCCATTTACTGATGCAACCATCAACGGTCTCTCCAGAGCGGTAGTTGATAATTTAAGAAGATCCACCAGGTCTCTACAAATGAAATTATCCAGAGTCCAGATACGCAGAGACCTGATGCGTTTTCTCACTGGACACTATGGTCACGGGTATGGACAATTTAGAAGGGAGTCCTTCTTTGCCCAAGGCTGTCTCTCCTCCCAACCCAAGGATTTGGGGCTTTTGGGGACACAGACACACAAGATGGCTTCCGAGGCCGTAATAAAGACAGAGTCCCGAAATGCGACTGCGTTGTCTCTCCTGGGTAGATAGCTTACATTGGTCCATCCTCACAGACTCCTTAGGAGGATCGGCATCTGAGGACGGCATGGGTTACTGCAAGGTAGGACTAGGAAGACCTCCCTCCCGACTAACCTCTTGAAGCCGTTCTCAGAGCCTTCTATCAATCTGGGCAGCCAGAAGGATGAGGACATCCAGGGTAAATGGCAGGTCTCAAGCAGCAAGTTCGTCCTTAATTTTAGGAGACAGTCCATGCCAGAATGTAGCCACCAGGGCCTCATTGTTCCACAACAGTTCCACAAGTGAATGGCATACTCGCCCACAGAGATGTCTCCTTGGCGTAGGTTCAGCAAGGAAGCCGCTGCAGAGGAGACTCGTCCAGGCTCCTCAAACCCTGTGTGAAATGTCCGGAGGAACCCCTGGAAGTCACGGGTCTCTGGTCCTTGTCTCTCCCAGATAGGGTTCGCTCATGCAAGGGCCTTGCCAGTAAGAAAAGAAATGATGAAAGCGACCCTTGTGCCATCATTTGAAAATGCCCTTGAATACAGGTTGAAGTGGATCTGGCACTGGTTCAAAAATCCACGACAGGTACTTGCGTCTCCATCATAGCGGTCAGGAAGTGGCAAAGAAAAACAAGGATCAACACTGCCAGGAGGTGTAGTCTGAGGAACAGTACTGCCAGGAGGTGTAGTAGGAGGAACGCCAGATTGTGCCTCCTGCCGACGTGCGAGAATGTTCAAGGCCTGGAGGAGCTAGTTCTGTCGAGACCGGAGGTCTAGCATATCCGCCCGCATCTCTTCTGATGTCGTCATGGTCCTTGGATCGACCAGCGGGGTCCATGGCCTGAGCGTACTCTCAGGTTGGGTTCGTGGACACACTGGGCCGTACCGCCTTGGCAGTATGGCAGTTGGCCAACTGGGCGCAGGTCACAGTCCACAGTTCGTAATAGGGTACCTGTGGTAGCTCGGACAGTAGCAAGGCAGGCTCGGCTAAGACTAGGCAGTGGGTAGAAGTCAGGCGTGGAGCAGCAGGACGGGTGTAGATACAGCTCAGCACTGTACTTGACCAAGATAGCACAGGATACAGGATACAGGGAACACTGAAACAGGAAAACACTAGGAGACAATTTGCTTAGACAAACTAGGAAATGACAAACAACGCTCAGGAAAGGATCAGAAGGGCAGAGGCGTTCTTATAGTCCAGGAAATCATGTGAGTTGATGATGATGATTGTTTTCATGTGCTCGCTGGCCCTTTAAGAGCGGGCACGAGCGTACGCGCGCACCCTACGGGACACAGCGGACCGGAGCAGAAGTGAGCCCTGGCATATCCTAGGAAGGAGATGGGGACCAGCGCTCACAGATCCATGGCTGCGGGCGTCAGGAGGTAAGTAAACCGGACGGCCCGCAGCCATGGACGCTACATCGAGTCTATGAGGGATCCGTGAAAACGGGTCCCGCACAGGCACAACTTGGCTGTGAAATACAGCTGTTTTTAACATCCGAGTTTACACTCGTTCGTGTGAATCTGGCCTAAGGCTAACATTGCCTGCGTTATTAACAATTTAAAAAATGGTGGCCAAATAGTCGATTGCAATCAACTAGCTGACCGCCAAATGGTGGCCAGTAGACTGTGATCACTGGCAGTCATTCCACCTTAAGGAAGCTACCTTAAGATTTAGCGGTCGTGTACCTAGTCTTTCCTGGAATGTGATGTGATGTTAGTACAACGTGCGTCTGGGGTGTACAGGCATCACTAAATATACCAAATTTAGGGTGTTTCCAAAATGTGCCAAGAAGTACAATAATTAAAAACAGGGGACAGAATGCTCATGACAGGAGAGCGCCCCCCCCCCCCCCCCCGGGATAATGGACAATCGACATTTTAATCAATACAAACATGAGGTTAAAAAACATCTAAAACAAGACACAAAATCCGGGTCAATGTAAAATATGGAGGAGGAAACTTTGGGAAGAGAGAGCGTTTAAAGCTGTGTTGGGGCAACAGACACGAGCGTTGGGCGTGGGTCTGGCGGTTCTAGAGCCAGATGAATATGAAGGGCAGGAGTCTCGGTGTGGGGGATGGTATCGTTGCAGGAATAAGCCTCCGCACGTGTATCAGTAAGTGGCATGTCCAGTGCAGTCCACTGCGACCTAGTAGGCCTTAATTGCCGGACGATCCTTGTATCAGGAAGGAGCGCCCTTGACTCTGTCCGAAGAAATGTATGCTAGCCCGCCATCATCTACCTGCTGGAACCAAGGATCTACCAACACAGTGCCCTCATTACTGTGAGAAGTGTCCATGTGCCTGCTGTGGCTGGTTGTGCCGTTATCGGTCTAGTAAAGTTTTCTGTGGCCACAAAATCCTGCCCCCGTACCATCTTTGCCGTGACAACCCTACATAAGGCTGTACATCAGCTAGGCCCTTACAGGGGCAACCTGTGGCTAATGCTGTACCTGAGACATCTGTAGTTGGTGGAGGCTGTAATAGGGCATCTGTGGCTAGCGCAGACTGTAACGGGGGCATCTGTGACTGGTATAGGCTGTAATGGGGGCTTCTGTTTATAGTTTAGGATGTAATGGGAGCATCAGCTTGTAATGGGACATCTGTGGCTGGTGCAGGTTGTAATGGGGCATCTATGGCTGGTGCAGGCTGTAATGGGGCATCCATGGCTGGTGCAGGCTGTAATGGAATATCTATGGCTGGTGCAGGCTGTAATGGGGCATCTATGGCTGGTGCAGTTTGTAATGGGGCATCTATGGCTGGTGCAGGCTGTAATGGGGCATCTATGGCTGGTGCAGGCTGTAATGGGGCATCTATGGCTGGTGCAGGCTGTAATGGGATATCTATGGCTGGTGCAGGCTGTAATGGGGCATCTATGGCTGGTGCAGGCTGTAATGGGGCATCTATGGCTGGTGCATGCTGTAATGGGGCATCTGTGGCTGGTGCAGGTTGTAATGGGGCATCTATGGCTGGTGCAGGTTGTAATGGGGCATCTATGGCTGGTGCAGGCTGTAATGGGGCATCTATGGCTGGTGCAGGCTGTAATGGGATATCTATGGCTGGTGCAGGCTGTAATGGGGCATCTATGGTTGGTGCAGGCTGTAATGGGGCATCTATGGCTGGTGCAGGCTGTAATGGGGCATCTGTGGCTGGTGCAGGTTGTAATGGGGCATCTATGGCTGGTGCAGGCTGTAATGGAGCATCTGTGGCTGGTGCAGGTTGTAATGGGGCATCTATGGCTGGTGCAGGTTGTAATGGGGCATCTATGGCTGGTGCAGGCTGTAATGGGGCATCTATGGCTGGTGCAGGCTGTAATGGAGCATCTGTGGCTGGTGCAGGTTGTAATGGGGTATCTATGGCTAGTGCAGGCTGTAATGGAGCATCTGTGGCTTGTGCAGGCTATAAAGGGGCATGTATAGATGGTGCAGGCTATAATGGGGCATTTGTGACTGGTGCAGGTTATAATTGGGCGTCTATGGCTGGTGCAGGTTATAATGGGGCATCTATAGCTGGTGCAGGCTGTAATGGGGCATCTATAGCTGTGCAGGCTGTAATGGGGCATCTGTGGCTGGTGCAGGTTAAAATGGGGCATCAGTGGCTGGTGCAGGTTACAATGGGGGCATCTGTGGTTAACACATATTAGTTCACCCCACGAAAATGAGAAATAAAATGCAGCTTTGCCCCTTTACAATGGTCTCTATTGTACAGTAAATACATTATATTGAGCAACATGAACCGGTGGAAATGTAAATCTATATACTATGCAGCCGCCTGAGATTGCATTTGGCCACAAGCGCTGCCATACAAATCCCAAGAGCTGTACGTAAATTATATATGGGAAATACATAAGAGAGCTATCGTCCTTGCGTATAAATAGCTTATTAATGTCACTGCCCAGAAAATCATCATTCCTGCAGGCTCTCTATATATAATCGAGCGCGCATTGTGCCACTCATCCTACTGCTGGACTGTGTTGTCACATATTCCCTAAAGCCATATAATGTCCTCTGCCCTCTCCAATTCATCATACAGAGTGGTGGAGAAAAAAAGAAGAGGTGACTGATGTCCATCCAGCCTGACGCACTTAGTCACTGCATCATTTCTACCACCAGTCCGCATTAGAGAAGGGTTAGAGTACAACTACAAGTCCCAGCATGCACTTCCCGCCTCCAGAATAAGTACAAGGGTCAATGTGAGAGCATGTTCCTTCCCATAGAACTTTAACTATTACAGGAAAGCATTAAGTAAGCATAGAGATCTAGCAGAGCTGGATTTGTCATTTAACTCTTTGGCTCTGCGTTATTAATGATTTGCTATGTTAAAGGGAAACTCCTAAAAAAACACAAATTTATAATACCAGAAAAATGTTCCCCTTCGTACAGTACAGTGCTGGATACGATGGGGTTTTTACCATATTACACAAGGGTAAACTTGAGATGAGAACATTTATACACCTGTGGCCAGTCATCAAATTTATTAAAATTCTCCTGCCATTGGGATTTATTAGTTTTGAGGTTCATCTTTGGAAGAGACTTGGGGGGGGGGGGGGTTAAGATTAGTGGGTATTTTCCTATGGATTTTTTTATTGTGCCAACCTTTGACTTCATAATGCTTGGCATCAGGGCATTGCATGCTCTTCCTGCTGAGAGTAAGGTAAGTAACCACATATAGTGATATTAGCAGCACTTACTTCTACATCATTCACTGTCAAAGGTCTTTCATGGCATAGGTGGCCACGAGAAGGATCCACCTGTCTTATACATTACTCTGTCACTGTCCTTCCATCACTTTGATGCATTTTAAAAACTGAATATATTATATTGGTTTGCTGTTCATTTGATGACTTGAGGTCGGTAAAAATTGGACACCAAGGACTGATGCTTTAAAAGACTAGACACCAGGGGGTAAGACATAAACCCACCGGACACCAGGGAGTAAGACATAAAACCACCAGTCACCAGGGAGTAAGACATAAAACAAATAGACACCAGGAAGTAACACAAAAAACCACTGGTCACCACGAAATAAGTCATTAAACCAGGGAGTAAGACATAAAACCACCAGACACCAGAGAGTAAGTCATAAAACCACTAGACACTAGAGAGTAAGACATAAAACCACCAGACACCAGAGAGTAAGTAAAAAAAACAACTAGACACCAGGGAGCAAGACATAAAACCACTGGACACTAGAGAGTAAGACATAAAACCACTAGACACCAGGGAGCAAGACATAAAACCACTGGACACTAGAGAGTAAGACATAAAACCACTAGACACCAGGTAGCAAGACATAAAACCACTAGACACCAGGTAGTAAGACATAAAACCACTAGACACCAGGGAGCAAGACATAAATGCTATGATTATTAGGGGAGGAGAGTGAGTGCTGCTATGACTATTAGAGGAGGGGATTGCTGTGACTACAGGGGGAAAGGGGGAGGACCTTCTTTGACTGATTTGTTTTTTTAACTAAACAGTTTTATTAAATGTTCCTAAAGCTTGTTCCTTCTGAAAACCACAGGTGTGCTACTCCATGTAAAAAGTGCAAGGACTTACCTTGGTTAGCAAATATTAAGGTGTATTTATGAGAGAGGGGCAGCTGGACGAAGGAAGGGACTACTCTAACTACTGTGGGAAGGAGAGTGTTGCTGTGACTATTAGGGGAGAGCATCTGTAACTACAGGGGGAAGGGGATGACCTTTTTTTTTTTTTTTTTTTTTTTTTAAACAAACAGTTCTACCAAATGTTCCAAGAATTGGTTCCTTCTGAAAGCCACAGGTGTGTTACTACATGTAAAAAATTAAGGTTTCTTCAGGGGAGAGAGATTTTGGCGTGATTGTTTATATCAGTAGAAAGAAACCAGAGTGATTGAGGGAATACAAGTAAACTTGAGAAAAACTTACTCGAGAATGATGGTGCAATGGTCAAAACTGCCCCTACCAGCCACAATACCGCCAAGCTGCTCCTGTATTTTATAAAAGTTGTAAAATGTATGTTATAGGATATGGATGTTATTTACTTTGACCGTGAGTGAGGATTTATCACGTAAAGTCCATTGAGTATTGATTTTCAGAAAATACTAGGGCTGTGCTATTCTCCGTTGCTCCGTGTCCTCCAGATTGTAAGATTGTAATAAAAATACAATGTGAAAACTCATTTTTGGTTCCATTAGTCACAATGAATAACAGTGGTAGTCCTGAACAGAAGGCTGCAGCTAATAGATGGCGGTTCAGATCAGGAGATTGACTCTATTACCTCACCATGTCCTAATAGGAAGCTTGTCTATTTTAGACCTCTCCTTTCATATACTAAGCAGGCCTGATTAATATTGCTCACATTGTTGGACACAAGTTAACTTAAAGCAGGAAACACAATATTGAGCATTGAGACTTAAAGGGAGGGATCAGCCTCACAGGGAAAACCCACTGAACACTGAACCTGCAGCTCCACATTAGGAAAATCAGCAATAAAAGAAGAAATATAGAAATCTGCCCACAACATAGGTCAAATTGAACCTCTCCAGCTGCACAGATACATATCTAAATATATTTCGTTCCATGACAAAGGTCCACAGACACTTTAAAAAACAGAAGTCATGCTATGGATATGACATAATAAGATAATATGATATCAAATATGATAAAATAATGACCTGAGTACAAGTTAGTCTTTGTGAATGATTGAAAGCTTGATCACCAACATGCTAGACATCACAGGGGTACCAAAAAGGAGTTTGGTCATTTTGACAAAAGTAAACAAAATATTCCTCCTCATCCTCCGACTCCTCCCTGATACAGAGAAATAAAACAACCAATGGCTATGTGGATGGAAAAAAAATAAGAGGAAAAATCAATAATCAAGAATAATAATCGCCATGATTTTTCGGTTACCTTTCAGTCAGTGGTTTAATAACACATACACATGTCAACCAGATGATAGAACAGGAGTGGGCAAAGCCCATTTATTGAGTTCATATGGACAAGCAAATGGCCAATTGTATTGAGTGTTACTGAGCTGAGGCAAAACACATTATAAGAAATAGCAGTTCACCTTCACAAATATATGTAATCGGTGATTGTGTCATGTCCTGATTAGGAACATGAATGTATCAAATATGATGATCTTTAGTTCTACCAATGACATTACAATTTTACAATTTTTACAATTTTTTTTATATAGCACAACATGTCACCTACATAACTGTATGAATGTACAAAGCTGTTGAGCACGTTGTTCCCATTAGATACTGGTGGTATATTCTTTATGGCGACCATACCCTACAGGTGTCTATACATGCCGAGAAATTGTAATACAAAGATGGTCACAATGTGGCGATGATCTTCTAACATTAATTTTTGAAGTTGCGTGAGCGTTACCCTCTCGTAAACCTTTGTGGTTAAGAGCTGGAGAAGAATGCACATTCAGTAATAGTCACGGCATATTATATCTCTGTTTAATTTACAATAATATCTTATGTGTCAATTTCTACAATGTCCGTACAAGTAGAGCAGTTATTCTAAACTTTTGTTCTTACCACGGAAGAACCCCAGACAAAATTTTTTACAATAAACGAAACCCTTACAACCACCCTGTCCCTACTGTAAAGGTGACATCTCTTGCTGGTATGGTCTCCTGTGGGACCCCTCACCAGCTCCTGTAGAATGCCAGGTACTCTGGTTGGGTAATATTTTAGTAGCGCGTGTATTTTTCTACTGTTTTTGAGAGACCCAACAGGTAATCAGAACTTTTTGATAACCGTGGTAATAAATATAATGAAAAACCAAATTAAATATCAAATCACCGTAAAGCATTGTCTCTTGGAATAGGCACTAAACAGTGTGTCTTTCAGAGGTTCTTTAGAAAACAATGTCATGGTGTCCTTGGTCCATAGGATGGAACCGTTACAAGATGCCCTCATGCCTTTCTGTAACTTTTAGTGCTTCATGCATACTGGCGGCTGACAGCCTCCTATTGATATTTGTGTACTTACACCTCAACAAGTTCCAAAAAGTAGTCCTCAAATCTCTGTTGAAGAAGGCATAGATCAAAGGGTTGATGAGCGAGTTGGTGTAGCCCAACCACAAAAGTGTCCTCTCCAGTCTGAGGGGCATGCAGCTACACCTAATGCCACAAATGAAAGGCCGAGCTGTGGACAGCAAGAAGAAAGGAAGCCAACAAAAGGTAAAGGCTCCAACGATTATTCCAAGAGTCCTCGCTGCTTTTTGCTCTCGTTTGAAGATAGAGATGTTCTTCCGGTCTTGGCGTATGAGCTTGGACAAGGTGGCAAACTCTTCAACCGCTTTGCTCTTTTTGGAGCTTTTTTTAGGAGGAATTTTTTCTTCCAAGCAATATATTCCTTCTTGTTCGATAAGTCTTGGGATGTTCACAAATTTGTGCTTCTCGGCACTGATTTTAGCTGCTACAAAGATTCTTTGATACATAATGAGCATGACAGTCATTGGGATATAGAAGGCAACTGCAGTAGAGTAGACGGTATACCCAAAGTCTTGACTTATGAGACACATCCTTTCCACAGTAACATTTTGAGCCCATCCAAACAGTGGTGGGAGAGTGATGGAGGCAGAGAGAAGCCAAACTATAAACACCATCTTAGCCATTAGTTTGCCATTTTGTCGTGCTGGATAAGTCAGTGGACGTGTAATCCCGAGGTACCTGCGGAAAACAAAATGATACAGACTGTTATCTGAAGACATCAGTAGACATTAAACAAAGGATTGGAAATACAAAACTAATAGAGATATCCTCCTTAAAGGGGTTGTCCAGGTTCAGAAAGAAATAATATCTGTCACATCACTATCTGGTGTTCTAAGGGACCGAGAGTGGGAAAAGCAGTGGGCAGTGGGTCACAGTGGGGCTACCGGTCTTTGTCCAAATTATATTTTTTATACACCGGAAACAATAAGGCTGGGTTCACACGAGCATGTTACGTGCGTAAAGGACAGAACGTATTTCGGCCGCAAGTCCCGGACCGAACACACTGCAGGGAGCCGGGCTCCTAGCATCATATTTATGTACGACGCTAGGAGTCCCTGCCTTGCTGCGGGACAACTGTCCTGTACTGTAATCATGTTTTCAGTACAGGACAGTAGTTCCAAGGAGAGGCAGGGACTGCTAGCATCGTACATAACTATGATGCTAGGAGATCGGCTCCCTGCAGTGTGTTCGGTCCAGGACTTGCGGCCAAAATACGTTCCATCCTTTACGGACGTAACATGCTCGTGTGAACCCAGCCTTAAGGTTCTGTTTGAAATTCACCAGAATCTTGGAAAATTCCTTTCAAAGTCTTCGACTATTTTCACTTACGGACACCCACTACATAATGTTCAGAAATGACAATATCCAGTCGGAAGGCTGGACGGTAACACTAGACAATTTCCATTCAAGAAAACCAAAGGAATATTGTGTACAGCAGCACACGGAGCCCCTATGGCCATGTACTACAGGGTACCCTAGTATCATCGTTTGTAAGCTGAAAAAATACATAAGTCCATCCAGTTCGGCCTATTGTTCTTAAACTTTGATCCAGAGAGAAAAACTCCATCAGACAAAAGCCAATTTTCCTCGTCTTAGGGAAAAATTTCCTTCCTGACCCAAATATGCCAAAAATAATAAATCACTGGATCAACGACCCATCTACAGTAATCTGTAATACTATAACACTTGAGAAAGCCATTCAGGCCCCTGTTTGAACTCTTTTAGTGAATTCACCATAACAGCTTCCTCTGACAGAGAATTCCATAGTGTGACTGCTCTTACAGTAAAGAATCCTCTTCTATGTTTGAGCAGACACGTTCTTTCCTCTAGACGTAGAGGATGCCCCCTTGTTATAGTTCCAGTCCTGGGTATAAATAGATTAAGAGACGTCTTTGTACTGACCTGTGATATATTTATATATAGTGTAACTGCTCTTACAGTAGAGGTTCCATAATGTGACTGCTCTTACAGTAAAGAATCCTCTTCTATGCTGTGTATAATCCGTCTATCCTCTAGATGTAGTGGTCGTCCCTATGTTATAATACCAGTCCTCGTATAAATAGATGATGAGACATCTCTGTATTGACCTTTGTCATATTTATACATAGTTATTAGGTCACCCCTCAGTCCATTCATGTATTACTTTAGTTGCACGTATTTAAACCCACTCAAGCTCTACTGCGTCTTTCTTGTTCTCTGGTGCATCAATCTATACACAATATTCCATGTGCGGTCTTATTAGAGATTTATAAAGTGGTAGAACTATGTTCCCGTCATGTCCATATATGCCCCATGATCTTCTTTGCCTTGGCAGCAGCTGCCTGACATTGGTTACTACAGTTAAGTTTACTGTCAACTAAAATTCCCAAGTCCTTTTCCATGTCAGTTTTACCCAGTGTTCTCCCATTTAGTATGTAATGGTGACGTGTATTTTCCCTTCCCAAGTGCATAACTTTACATTTATCAATGTTAAACCTCATTTGCCACTTCTCTGCCCAAACCTCCAACTTTTCCAGATCCATTTGTAATATAAAACTGTCCTCCATTGTGTTAATTACTTTACACAGGTAAGTATCATCTGCAAAAACTGAAATTTTACTATGCAATCCCTCTACAATGTAATTATTACATATATTGAATAGCGTGTACGGGGTAATAGTCATTATATGATGCCTCCGTATGGTACCGTATTGACCGTATTGACCGTCCATACAGAATGCCATGATTTATTCATACAGAACCAGATAACAAACCCTTTGTGCTTCAATATAAAAGACTATACTAAATTGGAGACATAGACATATACATTAGGGCCTCATAGACGTTTATGGGTGTTGTATTACAGCTGTACTGTCTGGAACTGGAGTTCTCCTGTGTGCATGAGACCTAAGGAATAAAAGTGCACATCTTGGGTGTAACGGCCGCCATCGCGGACGGCCGCCTTCACTCACCTCCTGACGGCCGCACACCCCTGTCTTCTGGCCAGCGTCTCCCTCCTCGGAGATTCCAGCACATACAGCCGTTCTGCTCGGAGGTGTCCTCTAGGGTGCACGCGCTTTCCCGGCTTTCAAGGGCCAGCGTGCGCACATGCAAACTATTACTAATTATCCCTGAAATCATCCAGGACTATATAAAGGGCTCTGCCCTTCCTCTCCTTGCCTGAGCGTTGTTGTTGTATTCCCATGTTAGTCTTAGAAAATGGTCCCTTAGTGTTATCCTGTTCCCAGTGTTCCCGTATCCTGCTTCCTGTATACTGTATCCCATGCTGTGTTTGTTTCTGTGCCTTATCTAGTGTTGGAGTCGTGTTGTCATGTCTGGTGTAATCTGCCACACTTCCTGTAATATACCACGTCTGGTATCATCCACCACGTCTTGAGTCATCTGCCACATCAACTTCCATCCATGTCAAAGCCTCTGCTACTGTCTGGACTGTTACTCTTGTACTAAGGACTTTACATAGACTTTATAGACTGTTGTTTGGCCAGCTGCTACTCCGCCACGGCGGTGCAGCCTATTGGGTCCACATACCCACAGATTGTGACTTTCGGTCTCTATTCGAGACCATTATGCAGTTTGGTAAAGTCTGGCGTTTTCTTCGTATAATCGTAGAGTCTGCTGTTGAGTGCATATGAGAGGTGAGCAGGGGAGACGCAGACTGAACCAATGTTTTTAGGCTTCCACTGCCACAAATAGTCAAAAAACAATTAAAACATGAAAAATGTACAGTAGATCTGGCAATAAAGCGCGAAGATGTAACTAAACAAGAACTGTTCCCCAGCGCATGATACTAGATGAGAGATAATCAAAGTATCTGCTCTACAATAATGACGACCAATGTTCCCTCATGTACCAGTGAGGTGAATAGCTGCTGATTGGAAAACGTAGCATCTGTGATTGGTAATAGACGCCTGAAGTATTTTTCTTTTATCAGCCGTATCAAAACCTGATTATCCGTCTGAAGCCTGAAAACTCCTTAGTGCTCAGACATTGGAATAATTGCTGCTTCACTGTACGACAGATACATAACATGATGAGAAAATAAATCATCCCTATAGGACAGTGGTGTGCAACCTGTGGCTCCCCAGCTGTTCTGGAACTACACCTCTCAGCATGTGGCTGTCAGGGCATGTTGGGAGTTGTAGTTTTGCAACGGCTGGAGAGCCACCGGTTACAGACACCGGTCCCAAGGGAATTGGGAGTTGCTCCTGTTTCTTGACGATTTAAACATTTCACCATTGTCTATAACCGTGTTCCCCATCCTGTGGCTTCTCCAGATCTTGCTAAACTACAAGTTGCAGCATGCTGGGAGTTGTAGTTTTGCAAGTTTTGCAACAGCTGTAGGGCCACAGGTTGATGACCAATGGTGCATGGGCTTGTTTACTTGGCATAATGACCAAAAAGTGTCCAATAGGTAACCAATGTGTCCTACTAATAACTAGGGGTAGGGATCGGTTTCCGTAGCCCACGTGATTAATTCCCTTAGATGTAGGATGCTTTAGTGGGGTGCACAACGTGGGAAGCAGAACAACACGTGCCAATGACCGAGAGGGCTGAAGGAGTGGAGACCTGACACATATGTTCATTATTCTATGTGGTGTGATCCATTCTACTCCCAACTACTTTTGGGGGCAGATTTTCACTAATAACACTTCTTACATTAAGGGGTCTGTCCTAGTGATAGGTTCCATTAAAGAGGGTTGTCCATCAAAAACATTGATGGGTTCGAGACCCCCATCCAGCTATCAAGCAGTCATTGTTCATGGGCCAAAAAGTTAAGTTTGCCATTGTACATGAACACAAGAGAGACACCCTTTAGTTGCTTTAAAGGGATTGTCCAGTTGTTTAACATTTATGGAAAAATGTTGTACTGATATATATTATATTACATGGACAGACTGTGAATTTAAGTAAAAAAATTAATTCTGTACAGGACATGGCTGAATAGTTCCTACTGGTTTCACTACTGAGCAGCTCAACATGTGGGCGGGGCTGCGCTATGATTGACAGCTCTGCTCCTGAATTACCGGTGCTGTTGTGCCACAATCCTGTGTTGGGCGATCACTGATCACTGCACAAGGCCAGCAGCATTACAGGTAAGAAAATATGGTTTATAGTGTGGATTGCTGTGTGTGTAGTGATTTCCCAACACAAGACACACACAGAGCAGCAGCAAAATAAAGCATTTTACTGTCTGCGTTCTCTGCCCATAGATAAGCATGGATGCTATTGTGCCATTGTCCATATGACAACACGTGACATGTTACAAAGCGTCAGTATGTACAGATGTAGTCGTCTTTATCTTGACTCCACAATACAACAATAGGAAAAAATTAAAATGAAAAATAATGGTAACATACATCCCACTTTCATACGTGTCACTGTTGGAAGACCAGACCCACACAAGAACGTGCAATTTTTTATAGAATCCCCTCCCATCACGGCTTAATTCTTTTTAGCCCTTAGCAGGAAGTTATCTTTAACCCGTTAGTGACCGCCCATGGGTGTTTTTGCGGCGGCCACTAACGGGCTTTATTCCGATGCAGTAGCCGTTTTACAGCCCTGCATCGGAAGAAATAAATAGAGCAGGGAGCCGTTAAATCTCCCAATAAAAACTACACGTAGTCCCGCAAAAAAAAAAGAAAAGCCCTCCTTCAATTGCATCGGCGGAAAAATAAAAAAGTTACGGCTCTTCAAATATGGAGACACAAAAACACATCATTTTGAAAGAAAAGAGATTTGACTGTGTAAAAGTAGTAAAACATACAAAACCTATACAAATTTGGTATCGTTGCAATCGTAACAATCCACTGAATAAAGTTATTGTGTTATTTATACCACACAGTAAACTGCGTCAATTTAGGATGCAAAAAAGCGTGGCAAAATATTTGGGGTTTTTTCTATTCCCCCCTCCCTAAAAAAAAGTTAATAAAAGTTAATCAATAAATTATATGTACCCAAAAATGGTGCTAATAAAAAACACAACTGGTGGCGCAAAAAAACAAGATCTTATACAGCTATGTCGACCCAAAAATAAAAAAGTTATAGCTCTTTGAATGCGATGATGGAAAAACGTAAAAAATAGCTTGGTCAATGAGGACTAAAATGGTCACTAAAGGGTTAAAGAGGTGGTCTACCCAAGTATATTTTTACAAAAATATTATTACTATGGCAGTATAGATAAAGACGTAAGAAAGGCCTGATTCTGCCTAATCTCTTTGTCCCGTTTCCGTTCAGACTTGATCTGAGACTGGTTGCTATGTATACACCTCATATAAAGGATTACAGTTGCTAGGCAGAGTCTTCCTACGAACCACAAGGTAGTCTAGACCTGGTGTACGCAGGCTGACTTAAATGCTAATTGTAGGCAACCCGGATCCACCTGATTGATGCAATTAGATTGGGTAAAAGCCCCCGAAACTCAATTGGGGATGGGAAATCCACATGACGAGTAGGGTGCTCTTGAATATGCACGTCTTCTTTCTCACTATTTGCGCACACCTCTATATTAGCCCGGCCTTTTGGGAAAGGTTCAATATGAAGAACATCTACATCGCCAGTCATTACGATGGACCACAACACTTTATTTTTGGTCATTCTGTGCTCACTTTCTACTTTTGTTTGTGACTAGGATCATTAAGGACTAGAATGTCCACCCCTGAAGGTCTAGTGGAGTGTGTGTGACCATAAAGACCTGCACCCCTCATCAGCCCAGCTTTTCATTTTGGGGGAGAGACAAAACTAGACTTTAGGTGGCCGCCTACGCAGACGTCAGAGCACAGACAGGTCTCCTTAATCTTTGGTGAGGGAAAGCCACTTGCCCCAGACTCTTGTTGGGCCTTCTGGCTTGGAGGGTTGGGGCCTTCTACTTTTGGAGAGGCTTGCGGCATACCACATCCCTGTGCACTTTTATGTGTGACATACTCAGGATTTTTTGTGACACTTTGGGAGAAATAACATGATCTCAGGCTTTCAATAACTAAATGAATATGATAATCTAATAAATGAATTCAATTTAATATATATGCAACAAGGTTCGGGTTAGGAAGGCTTAAAAGACTCACAAAGCCCCAAACTCAAGAAATTTGAAATACACGTATTTAACGTACTCGCTTTCTTCCAGCACAACCAGGAGCTTAATTTTCATTCTGGGATAGTGGGCGGAGACATAAAGGAACAATTTGCATGTCTCCACCCACTATCCCATAATTTCCTTGTTGTAATGTGCTATAAATTAGTATTATAAACTCGTCTGTTTTACCAAGCTCTTGCTGCGCTTTGATTTCATGGTTTCGTCTGTCAGTCCGTTTGTAGTATAAGTTCCTGAAAGCTGTGTGGAAGTTTGGAAAATCAGATATTCCAGCATTTTGCTAAGACAATGGGAGCCGTTCTTGTAAAGGGTCTATGCTTTGGCTAATAGTGGGCGTTCTTGATCTTTAAAGTAATTATACCCTGTAAATGCTTTGATCACAGCATGCGTATAAATTATAATTTGGAATCTTGTAGATCTTTAGGTTGTTTTTTTTGGTCTAGTGAGATCAACGATGCCTTCCAACTTTTATGAGAAGACATAGTGGAGCTTTCATTATAGGGGTCTCATCTAGATAACTCTGCCAGCCCAGTGATCAGCTGATCGCTGTGGATCCAGGTTCTAAAACCAGCAGCAGTGGCCACTACAGGGGAAATGTAGTATTGCATGCCAACAATTCAAATGAATGGGGAATCATGTAGGTAGCAGAGTCTACCAGAACAGGAGACGCTCTTTGATAGCTACTCTCCACTCATAAATAATGGGGTCCCAAGTGGGGAACCGTCCTCTATGACATTCACATGCACTAATAGGGCATAAAAAAAGGGGTTGTCTTGTAGAAACAACCCTTTTAAACCCTTAAAAACACCGGTAAAAAGGGTGGATTCATTAAAAAGTGTCGCGCAAAGCTTATAAGCATATAGAGAAAATATGTGAATCAATGTTTGCCACACTTTTTTTTTTACAACAGAACCGATTGTAAATGATTGTCTATGTATTATTTTTTTATTTATAATATAATTTTTTATTGTTGTTGATTTATAAAACAAAATATTCCAAACCACATAACAAAAAATAAATAAATAAATAAAAATATTCAGAGTTAACAATATATTAAACAAAATAATATGTAGTACAGACACTATCCCAAAAATCAATGCTGGAAAAGCAACAGTCACCCCCTAAAACCCTGGAAAATATTGCGTGGGGAGGGGAGAGAGAGGGGAAAAAAATTAATTTAAAAAAAACATGATAATAAAAAAGAAAGCAAAAACAAAACAAAAAAAACATTACTCCTCAAACAACTACTAGTACATTTTAAACCAGCCTTAAGATCCCTTTCTGTTCGGGGGGATAGTTCTATTATCCAACTGTTCCAGATCTTATAAAAATAAAAATCCCCTTCCTCCTTACTAAGCGTCAAGTAATATGATCTTTCTACACCGCGTTCCAAATTATTATGCAAATGTTATTTTTCGCTGATTTTCCTAAATAGTCGATGCAAATGACAGTCAGTAGAATCTTCCAGCATCAACCGTTGGAGTATAATGCGAATTTTATTGAACAAATCTCCTAATGATAACAGATTTTTTTTGTTTCACATTATTATGCACAACAGAGATCAAACATTTTACAGGTTGTAAAGAGAACTAAAATGGTCATTTGTTGAATTTGCAGCATCAGGAGGTCATATTTACAGAAATCAAAAGCTCTTTCAATAAAGGAAAACTTAACAGGCCAAGTTACATGTTAACATAGGACCTCTTCTCTGATATCACCTTCACAATTCTTGCATCCATTGAATTTGTATTTGGACAGTTTCTGCTTGAATATCTTTGCAGGATGTCAGAATAGCCTCCCAGAGCTTCTGTTTTGATGTGAACTGCCTCCCACCCTCATAGATATTTTGCTTGAGGATGCGACAAAGGTTCTCAATAGGGTTGAGGTCAGGGGAACATGGGGGCCACACCATGAGTTTCTCTCCTTTTATGCCCATAGCAGCCAATGACACTGAGTTATTCTTTGCAGCATGAGATGGTGCATTGTCATGCATGAAGATAATTTTGCTACGGAAGGCACGGTTCTTCTTTTTGTACCACGGAAGAAAGTGGTCAGTCATAAACTCTACGTACTTTGCAGAGGTCATTTTCACACCGTCAGGGACCCTAAAGGGGCCTACCAGCTCTCTCTCCCCCTGATTCCAGCCCAAAACATGACTCTGCCACCTCCTTGCTGACATCGCAGCCTTGTTGGGACATGGTGGCCATTCATCAACCATCCACTACTCCATCCATCTGGACCATCCAGGGTTGCACGGCACTCATCAGTAAACAACACGGTTTGAAAATTAGTCTTCATGTAATTCTGAGCCCACTGCAACCGTTTCTGCTTGTGAGCATTGTTTAGGGGTGGCCGAATAATAGCTTTATGCACACTTGCAAACCTCTGGAGGATCCTACACCATGAGGTTCGCGGGACTCCAGAGGCACCAGCGGCTTCAAATACCTGTTTGCTGCTTTGCAATGGCATTTTAGCAGCTGCTCTCCTAATCCTATTAATTTGTCTGGCAGAAACCTTCCTCATTATGCATTTATCTGAACGAACCCGTCTGTGCTCTGAATCAGCCACAAATATTTTCACAGTACGATGATCACGCTTAAGTTTTCTTGAACTATCCAATGTTTTCATACCTTGTCCAAGGTATTGCACTATTTCACGCTTTTCGGCAGCAGAGAGATCCTTTTTCTTTCCCATATTGCTTGAAACCTGTGGCCTGCTTAATAATGTGTAACGTCCTTCTCAAGTAGTTTTCCTTTGATTGGGCACACCTGGCAAACTAATTATCACAGGTGTCTGAGATTGATTACAATGATCCAAAGAGCCCTAAGACACAATACCATCCATGAGTTTCATTGAAAAACTAATAATTAAATGTTTATGACACTTAAATCCAATGTGCATAATAATTTGGAACACGGTGTAAAAGCATCCCTCGATTTACCTTATGGTGCCATTCTACTTCCTGTTGGAAATCTCTTCAGATCCATTTATAAATGATAACCAATCTTTCCAGAAATCTTGCCAATCTTGCTACAACCACAGTCTTTCAAAAGACCGGAAATTCCAAAAATAAATAGCATCGGTTCGATTGAAACCTCTTTTCAAATTATTTAGAAATAGATGCTGCTACTCCACTCCAGTATCTATGTAACTTTAGATAAGGCCACAACAAGTTAATGAGATCTGCTTGATGAATACCGCATTTCTGACAATTATCGTTATTCCTTAACCCCATAACCATTAAGAGCTTCGGTGTATAATAAAGTCTGTGATTGATCATAAAACAAATAAATCGGTGATCATGATTTAATGAGTCTAAGTGGATTTAAAGTCTATGTATTCTTAAAGGGGTTCTCAGCTTTAGACATCTCCTACTTGTTAGAAGGGTCTCTTGACAATAAGATGATCATTAAGTGTTTTCCTGCTGGGACCCCCAGCAATCAGCTAAAATCTGTGGGGAAACCTGGCAAAAAGTGTTACATTTCCCTGCAGTGCCACCACAGGAGAAATGAAGAATTACATAGTCCTTCATTTAACTCTTACATGATCAGATTAATGTTGTTCTTCAAAAGAAATATCTACAAGCCAGAAATTTCTACAAACTACAAAGATAGTCCAATGCTAAGGAGACAATTACTTTTTCACATAACTGATATAGGTGTTTGTCCCTAAAATTAAGGTAGTAATAAATGTAAAATTTGTGCCAGGGTTCTCTTTGGCAGTATTATATTTAATTTAAAGATTAGAAACCCTTCAAGTTGACAAATATACAATAATAGGGAACATCTGGAAGGGGGTGAATACTTTCTCATAACACTGTAGGAGGTGGTGTCACATGTCCCACCCCATCCTCGCCAAATGCTTTTCGAGGTGAGAAGTGAGATCTTGTAGATGATTCATTAGAGCACCAGAACATTTCTAATTATTGGGCTGATAGCTATCCAATGTCCGCAATCAGCTTAAAGGGACTCACTCGTTAAATTGGAGTTGCTCAGTTATCAAATGATCACCATGGCCGTGGCATCAGAAACCTCCAATGATCAGACATTATTGCTGGGGAAGCTGTGGCCGGCCACTGTCGCTGCAGGGAATATGGTTGACCATGTAATATATGGCCAGACCAGTTCCACCAAAGAAAAATCTGCTCTTTATGATCATCTCTCTGCTATGACTATTAGAGTGACTTTTCCTGCTCAGGACCCCCTATTAGTCACAATGGAAAGCAGCTGATAAAGAGTAGCGCTAATTCTGGTGGACTTGGCTCAGCCACCTATTACATGGTCGACCATGGACTTGCCTCTATGGAAAGGTGTTGTACTGGGGAGAGAACCCCTTAAAGACCAATTTCGCCGATCCACCAACTGGTCCTCCAGTAAGCATTGCGCCTCCTTCATTGAGGGGGCCATCAGTACTAAAAGTGGCGTGAGGTAAGTGGTCCGTTTCTGACTATTTTTGTTTGTTCGTGGGCAGAACAGGGAAAGGATTACAAATGTCCTGAGATTTGGGATTCATATGTTGGTGTTTCCCTAGTGTCTGTAAAGGCACTAATAACGGGACCTTTCCCCTCATCAATCCTACAGCCGTGGTCTGGACTTACAGCTATGTAGAGCAGGGGGTTCACTCAAACTTCCTGATTTCTTGTATAATCTTCTGGTAACTCTATTTGTCTGAGTGAGAGGAACCTAAAACAAGTGTGTGTAGCATGGAGAGGCAGTCTCTTGTACAGCAGAAGGAGTCTCTTGTAGGGAAATATAAATTATTACTATTTATGACTATACTAGTTGTATGCAGTTACTGCCGTGCAGTATGGGAAGGAAAATAATAAATTACTATTGTGTATTGTAGGGTAGCGCCTGAAAATTTAATTTTTTCCACAAATAGTATACTGACCAGTACTAGTGGCACACAATGCTGATAATACCACCATACAGCAACCAAATAACAGATCCACACATAAAGTAATGTAATAATAATGCTGTATAATGTATGAGCAAAACTGATACAGAATAAAAGAGGTTGCCCCATAAACAAAAATTAACATCTTTCTACAGGATAGGTGATCATTTTCTGATCGCTGGGACCCCCACCGATCAAGAGAATGGAGATTCCAAACCCCCCGTTCCTCTTCACTGCTCGACCGCAGTTAGAAGGACGTTGAAAAGAGTGACGGTCAAGCGTGCGCAGTGCAGCTCCATTCAAAGACTATAAGAATGACGGAAAGTCATTCTCATCGAGAAAAATCGAAGCGTCGGGCGCATGCTCGACTACCGCTCTGTTCAAGCTCCTCCTCACTGTGGGGGGTGTAGTAAGGATATCTGGATTTGGGAGCCCCGTTCTCATGATCGGTGGAGGTTCCAGCGATCAGAAAATGATCACCTATCCTGTGGATAGTTATGGCACAACCCCTTTAAGATCCGTGGTGGTCATAAGCCACGGGTGGCAGGCATTCTACGGTGCCCCCTTCAGCAGGTCACACAGCCCAAAGGACGGCCCTGGGTTTAGCAGATAGTATGTGACATGATAGACTTAGATACACTGGTTTAACAGACAGTATCACATGGGATTGACTTAGATACACTGGCTCAGCAGACAGTATCACACATTGTAGGCTTAGATACACTGGTTTCTGTAGACAGTATCTGACATGATAGGTTTAGAAACACTGGTTCAACAGACAGTATCACACATGATAGGCTTAGATACAATGGTTCAGCCAACAGTATCACGCATGATAGACTTAGATACACTGGTTCCATAGACAGTATCTGACATGATAGGCTTAGATACACTGGTTCAGCAGACAGTATCATGAAAGATAGGCTTAGATACACTGGTTCAGTAGACAGTATCTGACATGATATGATTAGATACACTGGTTCAGTAGACAGTATCTGACATGATATGATTAGATACACTGGTTCAGAAGACAGTATCACACATGATGGGCTTAGATACACGTTTTCAGCACACAGTATTATAAAATAATAGGCTTAGATACAGTGGCTCAGCAGACAGTATGTGACATGATAGGCTTAGAAACAATGACTTAACACAGTATCATCCCTGAATACCTGACGCTGTGCTAGCGGGAGTGGGGGAGGGGAGCAGATGTTTGTTTGGTCAAATGAAATGTTTTTCAGGTTTCATATTTGCAACTATCAAAGGATTTCTATAAAGTCAGAACCTTGTGCGATTTCTATCATTACTTGTCTCAGTATTGATTTCCTGCCAGGCGAGACGTCTGCTTATCACACGCGCCGTCAGAAAATATTATCGATCTGTTCCCATTCACCGCCACAAAATCTCAGAAATTTCTGTTTTGTCTAAAAGCAATTTATCATGAGGACTTCATCCCTGACATCACTGATAACAGTCACAGAGGATTGTGGAGGACAACGGCAGTCGTGGTGGAAAATCTGCAGCAGCGTAATACAGTAGCAGCAGAGTGGATGAGAACCGCGCAAATGATAAGTGGAAAAAAACGTTCAGAAATTGACCTGCGGCACATCAATTGTAAAAATCGCAACTCAGAAAAAAAAAAAAAAAAAGCTTATACTTACCCAAAATTCTGCGCTTCTTCGTCCCGTCCGGCCTCCTGGGATAATGTTTGATCCTATGTGATCGCTGCAGCCAATCACAGACTCACCAGCGGTCACATGAGATGAAACGTCATCCCAGGAAGACGGGCTGGAGGACGCCAGAGGGACGCGTCGCCATGGCAAACTTTTTTTTTTACGTGTTGTTTTCCACAGCGGACATTCGGGCCAAAAAAAACGCAGCACAATTTGGTGCGGTTTTTCGACTGTAATTCCCTTGCGGAGCCCAGGGCGAATACGTTGTGTGCTTTTATGCAGCGTATCCGCCCTGTGTGAACGTAGCCTTACAGGTAGTGGTGGTAGTAATGGGCGTGGCTGTGACAACCTGTCTTTTTTTTTTTTAATAACCTCCATTTCAGTCGTTTTTTAAGCATCAAGCGTTGTTTACGGACATTTTTGGAGCTGTTTTTCTATTAAGACAGTGGAAAAACATCTAAAAAAACGGCTGAAAAAGTGACATGCGCTTCTTTCTACGGGGCATTTTTATACGCGCCGTTTTTTTTCAAATGGCCGCATTAAAAAACGCCCCGTCGGGACGAAACGCAGTATTTCCCATTGTAATCAATAGGTAGATG
This sequence comes from Rhinoderma darwinii, assembly GCF_050947455.1. Lineage (NCBI taxonomy): Eukaryota > Metazoa > Chordata > Amphibia > Anura > Rhinodermatidae > Rhinoderma > Rhinoderma darwinii. The sequence continues at coordinate 60,482 of NW_027463614.1, forward strand.
TTTGAAGGCGTTCACCTTCCGCATATTCAGCCGTTTTTCGGGCGTTTTACGGCCGTGTGAACATACCGTTATACTAATGTATTATGTCTGCCATTGGTATATTAATAAGCATACAGCAATGGCAACCTATTGGCACCCTTCAATCAGGTCGTGGGGTGACCAAAGGAGCCCTCAGACTTTGTCAAACCACTTAGATCCCGCAGTTATGAAGCATGTAAGGGGTTAAATATCTGGGATGGAAGACATCGCCAACCCTGGCCGTTACAGCAGGAAGCTGACGCACTGGTGAGCGTGGGCATAGCGTCTGTGTCTGCACCATGACCAAGATATAATAGTGCAGAGGATGGCTATTACGTCATAAAGGAGGAAGGGGTTAATTTAAATTATTAATAATTCTGAATTAAACTCGCACCGAGGCAAATATACAGCACAGGTGTAAAGCTATAAAATCTAGCAAAAGCAGGTTGGGTGCCCGGCTGTCAGGGACCACCGTAGACCCTACAGAGAAAAGAGAAGCGGTTTATTACCGATTCTGTCATCTCTATTTTACCATACGCAGCGCTCTAAGTTATCGCACAGCGACGCCAGCATGGCACAGCTGCTGGGTCTTAAAATACCTGGATCTGCCAGTGACCGATGAGCGAATGTCTCAATATCTGTTATATATACATACACACAACAATAAATAAAATAGAATACCAATAAATAATAAAATAAAACATACACATCACCCCCGCCAACCAAACCCGTAGTTGCCCACGATCACCTGAGACTATACATATTATATATCAAGACCACCCAAACAAAAAAGAACTTGTCTTTACTCTTTTGAAGTGAATTTACAAAATGAAAAAATAATATAAATAGAAATAAATAGAAATTAAAAATATTATTTTTTTAACTTTTTGTCGAATTTGCCACAAAACAAAAAAGGAAAAAAAAAAGACTTTTGTGTAATGCCCTCAGACAGTGTCGTGTGTTATGCCCTCATAAAGCGTGACATGTGTCATACCCTCATACAGCGCAGCGTTTGTTATACCCTCATACAGCGCTGCGTGTGTAATACCCTCATACAGTGTGGCGTGTGTAATACCCTCATACAGCGCTGTGTGTGTAATGCCCTCATACAGCGCTGCGTGTGTAATACCCTCATACAGCGCTGCGTGTGTAATACCCTTATACAGTGCAGCGTGTGTAATACCCTCATACAGCGCTGGGTGTGTAATACCCTCATACAGTGTGGCATGTGTAATACCCTCATACAGCGCGGCGTGAGTAATACCCTCATACAGCGCTGGGTGTGTAATACCCTCATACAGTGTGGCGTGTGTAATACCCTCATACAGTGTGGCGTGAGTAATACCCTCATACAGTGTGGCGTAATACCCTCATACAGCGTGGCGTGTGTAATACCCTCATACAGCGCTGCGTGTGTAATACCCTCATACAGCGCTGGGTGTGTAATACCCTCATACAGCGCTGCGTGTGTAATACCCTCATACAGCGCTGCGTGTGTAATACCCTCATACAGCGCTGGGTGTGTAATACCCTCATACAGTGTGGCATGTGTAATACCCTCATACAGCGCGGCGTGAGTAATACCCTCATACAGTGTGGCGTGTGTATTACCCCCATACAGTGCGGCGTGTGTAATGCCCTCATACAATGTGGCGTGTGTATTACCCCCATACAGTGCGGCATGTGTAATGCCCTCACAAAGTGTGACGTGTGTTATGTCCTCATAAAGCGTGACGTGTCATACCCTCATACAGCGCTGTGTTTAAAGACCTCATACAGCATGCCGTGTGTAATGCACTCATACAGTGCAGCGTGTGTAATAGCCGCATACAGCGCAGTGTGTGTAATACCCTCATACAGTGTGGCATGTGTATTACTCCCATACAGTGTGGCGTGTGTTATGCCCTCATACAGCGCGGCATGTGTCTTACCATCATACAGTGTGGCATGTGTAATACCCTCATACAGCGCGGCATGTGTAATGCCCTTATACAGCACGGTGCGTGTAATAGCTTCATACAGTGCTGCATGTATAATAACCTCATACAGCGCGGCATGTGTCTTACCATCATACAGTGTGGCATGTGTAATACCCTCATACAGCGCGGCATGTGTAATGCCCTTATACAGCACGGTGCGTGTAATAGCTTCATACAGTGCTGCATGTATAATAACCTCATACAGCGCGGCGTGTGTCTTACCATCATAAAGTGCAGCGTGTGTAATACCCTCAGAAAGCGCGGCATGTGTAATGCCCTGATACAGCGCGATGGGTGTAATACCTTCATACAGCGCTGCGTGTATAATAACATCATACAGTGCGGCGTGTGTAATACTCTCATACAGCGCTGCGTGAGTAATACCCTCATATAATGCGTGTTGAGTAATACCCTCATACAGCGCGGCGCATGTAATACCCTCATACAGCGCTGCGTGGGTAATACCCTCATATAATGCGGGTTGAGTAATACCCTCATACAGCATGGCGTGTGTAATACCTTCATACAGCGCTGCGTGGGTAATACCCTCATATAATGCGGGTTGAGTAATACCCTCATACAGCGCGGCGCGTGTAATACCTCATACAGTGCTGCATGGGTAATACCCTCATATAATGCGGGTTGAGTAATACCCTCATACAGCATGGCGTGTGTAATACCTTCATACAGTGCTGCGTGGGTAATACCCTCATATAATGCGGGTTGAGTAATACCCTCATACAGCGCGGCGCTTGTAATACCTCATACAGTGCTGCATGGGTAATACCCTCATATAATGCGGGTTGAGTAATACCCTCATACAGTGTGGCGTGTGTAATACCCTCATACATTGCGGTGGAGGGTGAGGCGCAGTGTGGATCTGGCTGCAGGCGGTGGCTCTTCCCTTCTCCCCCAGGAGTTCAGAGACATGTTGACATATTTGTTCCATTCTTGTCCATCTGTATAATTTCAGCTTCAGTTCACATTAATGGGAAGTAGGATTTTGCTTCCAGAAACTTAGAAAATAACTACATATACGGAGAAAATCAATTAAGCCGGTATCCAATAATCCAAAACTGCAATAAACTGTGAAATTACACAAAACCAGAAGCATAAGACTGAGAAGAAAAGCAACAGCCGTCACACAGACCTATGCAACTCAATGGGGCCATTCAGACATGCATTGTGTTTCACGCAGCATGTTTCCGTTATGTGAAACTCGCCACATGTCCTATTCCTGTGCGTTTTATGCGCATCGCGCACCCATTGATGTCAATGGGTGCGTGAAAATCACAAACAGCACACGGACGCACTTTTGTGTGCTGTCCGTGATTCACCCACCAGTTCCTTGAAATGCAGAGAAAAAACAAACAAAAATAAAGAAATGTGCACCAACACCGACATCAACAACTGATGCCACACGGAACAAGCACTGATGGCACACGGCACTGCAACGCATGAAAAACGTGTCCGTTTTTTGCGGACACAAAATGGAAACATTCGTGTAAATCTAGCCTATGGGGGAGATTCCTGTGATAAAGGCAGAATTATGTTCTTATATAATGTTATAATCTAATGTTAAAGGAACTGGGTCACTATAAACCAGTGGACCCCGAGGGACTAGTAAATAAGAGTAGGAATGTCAGCTCACCCTCCCAGGTGCATGAAGTAAACAGCGATCTCCACGCCACAGAAACAATATTTAGGAGGAAAGGATCAGCACTTCTTGTGGAATGTAAAAATAATTATCTTTAATTAGAATAGCCAAGCAACATGAAGTGTCCATCCCCTCTGATGTGTTTCTAGCTCTAAATAGCCATTACTCATAGAAGACCCCCGAGTACTACTCTTGACATGTACCACCGACCACCTGGTCCAATAGACTGATTCTCTATCAGGATGAGGTATGGGGTAGAGAAGAACATGATGAGGTATGAGGTAGAGAAGAGCATGATGAGGTAGAGTACTGCAGGATGAGGTAGAGTGCTGCAGGATGAGGTAGACTTCTTCAGGGTAAGGTAGAGTACTGCAGGATCAGGTAGAGTACTGCAGGATGAGGTAGAGTACTGCAGGATGTGGTAGAGTACTGTAGGATGTGGTAGAGTGCTGCAGGATGAGGTAGCGTACTGGAGGATGAGGTAGAGAACTGCAGGATGAGGTAGAGTGCTTCAGGATGAGGTAGAGAAGAGCATGATGTGGTAGAGTACTGCAGGATGAGGTAGAGTATTGGAGGATGAGGTAGAGTGCTGCAGGATGAGGTAGAGTGCTGCAGGATGAGGTAGAGTACTGCAGGATGAGGTAGAGTACTGCAGGATGTGGTAGAGTGCTGCAGGATGTGGTAGCGTACTGGAGGATGAGGTAGCGTACTGGAGGATGAGGTGGAGTACTGCAGGATGAGGTAGAGTACTGCAGGATGAGGTAGAGTGCTTCAGGATGAGGTAGAGAAGAGCATGATGAGGTAGAGTACTGCAGGATGAGGTAGAGTATTGGAGGATGAGGTAGAGTGCTGCAGGATGAGGTAGAGTGCTGAAGGATGAGGTAGAGTATTGGAGGATGAGGTAGAGTACTGCATGATGGGGTAGAGTGCTGCAGGATGAGGTAGAGTACTGCATGATGAGGTAGAGTACTGCAGGATCAGGTAGAGTACTGCATGATGAGGTAGAGTACTGCAGGATCAGGTAGAGTACTGCAGGATGAGGTAGAGTGCTGCAGGATGAGGTAGAGTACTGGAGGATGAGGTAGAGTACTGCATGATGAGGTAGAGTACTGCAGGATGAGGTAGAGTACTGCAGGATGAGGTAGAGTGCTGCAGGATGAGGTAGAGTACTGCAGGATGAGGTAGAGTACTGCAGGATGAGGTAGAGTGCTGCAGGATGGGGTGGAGTGCTGCACGATGAGGTAGAGTACTGGAGGATCAGATAGAGTAATGGAGGATGAGGTAGAGTACTGCAGGACGAGGTAGAGTACTGCAGGATGAGGTAGACTTCTTCAGGATGAGGTAGAGTGCTGCAGGATGAGGTAGAGTGCTGCAGGACGAGGTAGAGTGCTGCAGGATGAGGTAGAGTACTGCAGGATGAGGTAAAGTGCTGCAGGAAAAGGTAGAGTGCTGCAGGATGAGGTAGAGTACTGGAGGACGAGGTAGAGTACTGCAGGATGAGGTAGAGTACTGCAGGATGAGGTAGAGTGCTGCAGGATGAGGTAGAGTGCTGCAGGATGAGGTAGGATACTGCAGGATAAGGTAGAGTGCTTCAGGATGAGGTAGAGTTCTTCAGGATGAGGTAGAGTGCTGCAGGATGAGGTAGAGTACTGGAGGATGTGGTAGAGTGCTGGAGGACGAGGTAGAGTACTGCAGGATGAGGTAGAGTGCTGCAGGATGAGGTAGAGTGCTGCAGGGTTGAGGTAGAGTACTGTAGAATGAGGTAGACATGTACTCTTGACATGTACCACCGACCACCTGACCAAAAGCCTGATTCTCTATCAGGATGAGGTATGGGGTAGAGAAGAACATGATGAGGTATGAGGTAGAGAAGAGCATGATGAGGTAGAGTACTGCAGGATGAGGTAGAGTGCTGCAGGATGACGTAGAGTGCTGCATGATGAGGTAGAGTACTGCAGGATCAGGTAGAGTACTCCAGGATGAGGTAGAGTACTGCAGGATGAGGTAGAGTACTGCAGGATGAGGTAGAGTACTGCAGGATGAGGTAGAGTACTGCAGGATGAGGTAGAGTACTGCAGGATGAGGTAGAGTGCTGCAGGATGGGGTGGAGTGCTGCAGGATGAGGTAGAGTACTGGAGGATCAGATAGAGTAATGGAGGATGAGGTAGAGTACTGCAGGACGAGGTAGAGTGCTGCAGGATGAGGTAGACTTCTTCAGGATGAGGTAGAGTGCTGCAGGATGAGGTAGAGTACTGCAGGATGAGGTAGACTTCTTCAGGATGAGGTAGAGTGCTGCAGGACGAGGTAGAGTGCTGCAGGATGAGGTAGAGTACTGCAGGATGAGGTAAAGTGCTGCAGGAAAAGGTAGAGTGCTGCAGGATGAGGTAGAGTACTGGAGGACGAGGTAGAGTACTGCAGGATGAGGTAGAGTACTGCAGGATGAGGTAGAGTGCTGCAGGATGAGGTAGAGTGCTGCAGGATGAGGTAGAGTACTGCAGGACAAGGTAGAGTGCTTCAGGATGAGGTAGAGTTCTTCAGGATGAGGTAGAGTGCTGCAGGATGAGGTAGAGTACTGGAGGATGTGGTAGAGTGCTGGAGGACGAGGTAGAGTACTGCAGGATGAGGTAGAGTGCTGCAGGATGAGGTAGAGTACTGTAGGATGAGGTAGACATGTACTCTTGACATGTAACACCGACCACCTGGTCCAAAAGCCTGATTCTCTATCAGGATGAGGTATGGGGTAGAGAAGAACATGATGAGGTATGAGGTAGAGAAGAGCATGATGAGGTAGAGTACTGCAGGATGAGGTAGAGTGCTGCAGGATGACGTAGAGTGCTGCATGATGAGGTAGAGTACTGCAGGATCAGGTAGAGTACTCCAGGATGAGGTAGAGTGCTGCAGGATGAGGTAGAGTACTGCAGGATGAGGTAGAGTACTGCAGGATGTGGTAGAGTGCTGCAGGATGAGGTAGAGTACTGCAGGATGAGGTAGAGTGCTTCAGGATGAGGTAGAGAAGAGCATGAGGAGGTAGAGTACTGCAGGATGAGGTAGAGTATTGGAGGATGAGGTAGAGTACTGCAGGATGAGGTAGAGTGCTGCAGGACGAGGTAGAGTACTGCAGGATGAGGTAGAGTGCTGCAGGATGAGGTAGAGTACTGTAGGACGAGGTAGAGTGCTGCAGGATGAGGTAGAGTTCTTCAGGATGAGGTAGAGTGCTGCAGGATGAGGTAGAGTACTGGAGGATGAGGTAGAGTACTGCAGGATGAGGTAGAGTGCTGCAAAATTAGGTAAAGTGCTGCAGGATGAGGTAGAGTGCTGCAGGGTGAGGTAGAGTGCTGCAGGATGAGGTAGAGTGCTGCAGTATGAGGTAGAGTGCTGCAGGATGAGGTAGAGTGCTGCAGGATGAGGTAGAGTGCTGCAGGATGAGGTAGGGAAGAGCAGAAAAAGTAATGAGGGAAGAGAAAGACAAGGTATACGGTAGAGAAGAGCAGGCTGAGATATGAGGGCATTGTGTGTGGCACTATTTACAGGGGGCAGTGTGGCATTATCTAAAAAGGGATTTGTGGCACTATCTACAGAGGGCTGTGTGTGGCACTATCTCGTTGGGCTGTGTGTGGCACTATTTAAAGGGGACAGTGTGTGGCACTATCTACAGAAGGCTCTGTGTGTGGCGATCTCCACGCCACAGAAACAGAATTCAGGAGGAAAGGATCAGCGCTCCTTGTGGAATGTAAAAATAATCCTCTTTAATTAGAATAGCCAGCGGATAAATCCAAGCAACACGAAGTGGACAGATAACATAAAGTGTCCATCCCCTCTGACGTGTTTCTAGCTCTTAAGAGCCATTACTCATAGAAGCCCCGCAGGTCCTACACTTGGCATGTACCACCGACCACCAGGTCCGATACACCTATTCTTTATCAGGATGAGGTATGAGGTAGAGAAGAGCATGATGAGGTATGAGGTAGGGAAGAGCATGATGAGGTAGAGAAGAGCAGGATGAGGTATATGGTAGGGAAAAGTAGGATGAGTATGAGGTAGAAAATAGCATGATGAGGTATGAGGTAGAGAAGAGCAGGATGAGGTATGAGGTAAAAAAGAGCAGCATGAGGTATAAGGTAGAGAATAGTAGGAAGAGGTATGAGGAAGAGAAGAGCATGATGAGGTATGAGGTAGGGAATAGTAGGATGAGGTATGAGGTAGGAAAGAGCATGATGAGGTAGAGAAGAGCAGGATGAGGTATATGGTAGGGAATAGTAGGATGAGTATGAGGTAGAAAATAGCATGATGAGGTATGAGGTAGAGAAGAGCAGGATGAGGTATGAGGTAAAAAAGAGCAGCATGAGGTATAAGGTAGAGAATAGTAGGAAGAGGTATGAGGAAGAGAAGAGCATGATGAGGTATGAGGTAGAGAAGAGCAGGATGAGGTATGAGGTAAAAAAGAGCAGCATGAGGTATAAGGTAGAGAATAGTAGGAAGAGGTATGAGGAAGAGAAGAGCATGATGAGGTATGAGGTAGGGAATAGTAGGATGAGGTATGAGGTAGGAAAGAGCATGATGAGGTAGAGAAGAGCAGGATGAGGTATATGGTAGGGAATAGTAGGATGAGTATGAGGTAGAAAATAGCATGATGAGGTATGAGGTAGAGAAGAGCAGGATGAGGTATGAGGTAAAAAAGAGCAGCATGAGGTATAAGGTAGAGAATAGTAGGAAGAGGTATGAGGAAGAGAAGAGCATGATGAGGTATGAGGTAGAGAAGAGCAGGATGAGGTATGAGGTAAAAAAGAGCAGCATGAGGTATAAGGTAGAGAATAGTAGGAAGAGGTATGAGGAAGAGAAGAGCATGATGAGGTATGAGGTAGGGAATAGTAGGATGAGGTATGAGGTAGGAAAGAGCATGATGAGGTAGAGAAGAGCAGGATGAGGTATATGGTAGGGAATAGTAGGATGAGTATGAGGTAGAGAAGGGCAAGATGAAATATGAGGTAGAGAAGAGAAGGATGAGGTATGATGTAGAGAAGTGCAGGATGAGGTAGAGAAGAGTAGGATGAGGTATGTGGTAGAGAAGAGCAAGATGAAATATGAGGTAGAGAAGAGTAGGATGTGGCACAGGGGTCAGTGTGTGGCACTATCTACAAGGGGCTGTGTGTGGCACTATCTACATAGGGTTGCGTTTGGCACTATCTACAGAGGGCTGTGGGTATGGCACTAACTACAGTGGGCTGTGTGGCACTATCTACATAGGGCTGCGTGTGGTACTATCTACATAGGGATGCATTTGGCACTATCTACAGATGGCTATGTGCGGAAATGTGGCACTATCTACAGGGGGCCGTGTGGCACTTTCTACAGTAGTATGTGGTACTATCTACAGAGGGCTACGTGTGGCACTATCTACAGGGAGTAGTGTGTGGCACTATCTACAGAGGGCTGCGTGTGTCACTATCTACAGGGGGCCGTGTGGCACCATCTACACTGGGCTGTGTGGAAATATCTACAGAGGGTCATGTCGGTCACCATCTACAAGGGCACTGAGTGTGGCAATATCTACGCTGGTAACCATTTTTTTTATTAAAGCTTGTAATATAAAGGCCTCGGCGGGTAGATATGTGTAGACCAATACTCGTAGCGTAAAAACAAGCGGGCAGCAGGAGTGTGGAAAAAATAACTTGGTTTGAAAAGTATGCGTTTGCAAACCCCACTTCAAAAATCCTGCGTTGGTCCCTGGTTGGGGAACAGTTGCTAGGCCAGACTAGAGTGACGAGACTTTCGGCTTAACGGCTGCTCAGGGGTGGGGCAAAACCTAAGCAAAATAGACCGCTGCGTTCCCCGAGGGACAGTTTGTGGCTAGAAGAGAGACAGCAGCGGACGATATGGAAGTGAGGAAGTCCCCGCGATATACCGACTAGTAGATATAACGAATTTTACTTATTTACCGCCTCAAAGCGGCGTTCTGGGTGTGTGGTAATTGCGAGAATTATGTGTCCCCTTACAGATGGGACCTGTCGTTATATTTGTAGAAGACTTCAATTATAAGACCTTGAGGTGTCTCCTTCTTTTAAGTTTTTTGCCCTGTTATATCAGTTTCTGGGAAAGCTGAGTGACGGCTTTCACTTGCCAGGGATACTGGCCACCATAGTAGTTGTCAGCCAAACTAGTGCAGAAATTGTAGTTCGTATATATTTGCATGCAGAAATTCTAGGAAGAAAGCCACACCCACCAGATAAAACACGCGCCATAAGCCACACCCACTAGATAAACAACACCCCTTATGCCACACCCACCAGATAAGCTATGCCCCCTAAGCCACACCCACCACATCTGCTGTGCCCCAATCCGTCTCTATAACCAAAGTGTCCCTGGAAAAAATGTCAAATGTTGGCAGCAATGTGCGCTTATTTTGCGTGCCGTTTTCTCATGATTTTGAGAAGTGACAGCCCAGCCAGTGGCGTAACTACCGCCGTAGCAGCCGTAGCAGCTGCTACGGGGCCCGCGACATGAGGGGGCCCATGTCGCCCGCCGGCACGGGCCCCCACCATGGCCGCAGGCTCCGCTAGCAGCCGCTATGGCTGCTACAGCGGGACGCCACTGATCACTACGGCAGAGCAGGGTGGTATCTCCCCGCTCTGCCATTAAACAAAAGACATGTATCCCCTCTCCACAGGATCTCCACAGGATAGGGGATACATGTGTGATCGCTGGCATTGATAGGGAGAACGGGGAACTGAAAGTCCCCTGAAGTTCTCCATGAGAAACCTCGGACTTCCGGGGTCTGTGTCGGCAGCTCCGTGGAAATGAATGGAGCGCCGGTCGCGCTTGTGCGCATGCGTGACCAGCGCTCCTTTCATTTTTATTGAGCTGCCGACACAGACGCCGGAAGTCAAAGGTTAGTCATGGAGAACTTGGGGGGACTTTCAGTCCCCCATTCTCCCTATCAATGCCAGCGATCGCACCTGTATCCCCTATCCTGTGGATATGGCATGCATGTTATTTGTAGGACACAACAACACTGTAGGTCGCATCTTTTTGGGGGGTTGGGGACGCTGTATGGCGTTCCCTGCAGGGGGGGCGCTGTATGGCGTTCCCTGCAGAGGGGGGGGCGCTGTATGGCGTTCCCTGCAGAGGGGGGGGGGCGCTGTATGGCGTTCCCTGCAGAGGGGGGGGGCGCTGTATGGCGTTCCCTGCAGGGGGGACTGTATGGCGTTCTCTACAGTGGGGGCTGTATGGCGTTCTCTACAGTGGGGGCTGTATGGCGTTCTCTACAGGGGGGCTGTATGGCGTTCTCTACAGTGGGGGCTGTATGGCGTTAGCGCCATACAGCCCCCTCTGTAGAAAATGCCACACAGTCCCCCCTGTAGATAACGCCACACAGTCCCCCCTGTAGATAACGCCACACAGTCCCCCCTGTAGATAACGCCACACAGTCCCCCCTGTAGATAACGCCACACAGTCCCCCCTGTAGATAACGCCACACAGTCCCCCCTGTAGATAACGCCACAGTCCCCCCTGTAGATAATGCCACACAGTCCCCCCTGTAGATAACGCCACAGTCCCCCCTGTAGATAACGCCATACAGTCCCCTCTGTAGATAACGCCATACAGTCCCCCCTGTAGATAACGCCATACAGTCCCCCTCTGTAGATATCTACAAAGGGGGCTGTATGGCGTTATCTACAGGGGGGGGCTGTATGGCGTTATCTACAGGGGGGCTGTATGGCGTTATCTACAGGGGGGCTGTAAAAAAGGCACTATCTACAAGGGGGGGTTGTATTACTCCCAGGGGAGGGGGGGCCCCAGTCAAAAGTTTGCTATGGGGCCCAGTCTTTCCTAGTTACGCCCCTGAACCCAGCCTAAACGTAATACTTAGTATCTCCCCCTAGTGGTAGGTATGTGAGTGGACTATTTCTTCAGTATCTTGCACCTCTGCTACCTCCCTCATAAAACAATCTGGCTTGTCTGCATGCTGCAGGAAACTGGTGTTAAAACCTATCAATGATATATCCTGAAAAACGCTTTCAGGCCTTGTTCACACAATGCAGATTTGCTGTAAATTTTGCATGCATTTTTTTAAGCCAAAACTGGATGCAAGACCTTCCTTGATATGTTTCTTCTATTTAGGTTCCAATCCTGATTTTGGCTTAAAATATGCATACAAATTCTGCAGTGAATCTGCGCTGTGTGAACAAGGCCTAAGGTATTTTTAACAGCTTTTTTATATGCGGTATTTAGTGCGGCCAGATGTTACATTAAAGTCTTAAGTCAAATATAAAATGCACTACGTACAACGTTTTGGGTTGTGGTGTTTTTGAGACAACTCGTGGTCAGAGGCGTTTTTTTCAGGAGTTTTTCACAAAAGCTTTTCTTTGGGATTTCAAAAAAGCTAGAAAAACGCATGTAAAAAATGACGCCATATAAAACGTGCTAAGAATAACGCCATAAAAACCACTGTAATATTATAAAAACCTCATTTTAAAGTGTATTTTTTCATTCAGTTTAAAACACCAGAAAAAACTGGGTGACGGAAGCCTCAGGTCTTGTTCACACAGTGCAAATCTGCTGCAGATTTTGCATGTTTTAAGCCAAAACCAGGATTTATTGGTCTGCCCTCCTGGATCCAATCCTGGTTTGGTTTAAAAAAAAAAACATGCAAAATCTGCAACAAATATGCACTTTGTGAATAAGGCCTTAGGCCAGGGGAATCAAGCACTCGGCCCGCGGGCCACATGCGGCCCCTGGGGCTGTCATCTGCGGCCCGCGGGACACAGAGCCACTAGTATCGGCTCTGCTCCGAGACTCTGGAATTCCCTGACATCGCTGTCCACATATGAACAGCGATGTCTGGGGCTTCCCCTGAGCCGGAGTCCCGTGCAGAGAGCTAGCATAGACTCTGCTCCGGGACTCTGTGGAATTCCCTGACATCGGTGTCCATGTTTGGACACACAATGTCTGGGGCTTCCCCAGAGCCGGAGTCCAGTGCAGAGCGCTAGTATAGGCTCTGCTCCGGGACTCTGTGGAATTCCCTGACATTGCTGTCCATATATAGACAGTGTGTCAGGGTCTTCCCCAGAGCGGAGACCCGGGCAGAGCGCTAGTATCGGCTCTGCTCCGGGACTCTGTGGAATTCAATGACATCGGTGTCCATGTTTGGACACACGATGTCTGGGGCTTCCCCAGAGCCGGAGTCCCGGGCAGAGCGCTAGTATAAGCTCTGCTCTGGGATTCTGGGGAAGCCTCTGACATCGCTATCCATATATGGACAGTGTGTCAGGGTCTTCCCCAGAGCGGAGTCCCGGGCAGAGCGCTAGTATCGGCTCTGCTCCGGGACTCTGTGGAATTCAATGACATCGGTGTCCATGTTTGGACACACAATGTCTGGGGCTTCCCCAGAGCCGGAGTCCCGGGCAGAGCGCTAGTATAGGCTCTGCTTTGGGATTCTGGGGAAGCCTCTGACATCGCTGTCCATACATCGACAATGATGTCAGGGGCTTCCCCAGAGCAGGAGTCCCAGTGATGTCAGGAGCACAGCTGGAGTCCCAGGAAGAGCCTACTAGCGCTCTGCCCGGGACTCCAGCTCCGGGGTTGCCCCTGACATCTCTGTCCATATATAGACAGTGATGTCAGGAGCAGAGCTGGAATCCCACCAGGCAGAGTGCTAGAAGCGGCTCTGCTCCGGGACTCCAGCTCTGGGCAAGCCCCTGACATCACTGTGGCAGCATCTGCGGAGGGCACTGTGGCAGCATCTGCGGAGGGCACTGTGGCAGCATCCGCGAAGGGCACTGTGGCAGCATCCGCGAAGGGCACTGTGGCAGCATCCGCGGATGGCACTGCGGCAGCATCCGCGAAGGGCACTGCGGCAGCATCTGCGAAGGGCACTGCGGCAGCATCTGCGTAGGGCACTGTGGCAGCATCTACGGAGGGCACTGTGGCAGCATCTACAGAGGGCACTGTGGCAGCATCTATGGAGGGCACAGTGGCAGCATCTACGGAGGGCACAGTGGCAGCATCTACAGAGGGCACTGTGGCAGCATGTATAAAGGACACTGTGGCATTATCTAGGTGTGTGTTGCATTATCTACAGAGGGCACTGTGGCATTATTTACAGAGGACACTGTGGCATTATCTAGGGGTGTGTTGCATTATCTACAGAGGGCACTGTGGCATTATCTACAGAGGACACTGTGGCATTATCTAGGGGTGTGTTGCATTATCTACAGAGGGCACTGGGCATTATCTATAGAGGGCACTGTGGCAGCATCTACAGAGGACTCTGTGGCATTATCTACAGAGGGCACTGCGGCAGCATCTACAGAGGGCACTGTGGCAGCATCCACAGAGGGCACTGCAGCAGCATCCACAGAGGGCACTGTGGCACTATCTAAAAAGGGGCTGCCCAATCTTGACAGTCTGCCAAACGCTGCTAACTGAGCCGCCGGACTGCATTTAGCGACTCTTAAACTGGAAAACTGGATTGTTGAAATAAGCACGTGGAGAAATATCTCAAATTTTAAACCAAGAGCTATTATTATAGTAATGTAGTATTATTATTCTAGTAATACAGTGTTATAGTAGTTCAAATAACTAATTGATTAACAATAATTTTGTATTGTATCAAATTTTAAAGTAATGCGGCCCGTCAACTTCAAATTTTTTCTATATGCGGCCCACTTACCCGGCCGAGTTTGAGACCCCTGCCTTAGGCCCTGTTCGCGCGGTTTTTGCAATTGCCTCCTATTGATTCCAATGGGAGGTGGAGGAGGTTTTTTCCCGTGAGCAAAAAAAACGCTCGCGGGATAAAGAAGCGACATGCCCTATCTTGAGGTGTTTTCCGCCTCAAAAACCCCATTGAAATCAATGGGAGACGGAAATAAACGTGTTTTTTTCGCTGAGATTTTTTAAGTGTTTTTGCCTTTGTCTGAAAATAAAATTGGGGATAACGGAACAAGAGAAGTACCTGGGTATTCTGGTTACAAATAAGCAAAGCATCACAGAATGTCAGGCAGCAGCTGCAAAAGCAAATAGGATTTTAGCTTTAGGGTGTATAAAAGCAGGGCCGGCCCTAGGATAGATGGCGCCCTGTGCGAAATGATCTTTCGGCGCCCCACCCCATCATTAAAAAAAAATGCCCCATAAAAAAAATTATAATGCCCCTTTAGTGCCCCCATACAGTATAATAATAATATTTAATAATATAATATATTACAACCCCTTCAAGGACACAGTATTTTGTCCTCTAATTGTGCCCACAGTATTATACCACCTGTAGTAGCCCTACACAGTATAATGTCCGCTTAGTGGCCCCTACACAGTATAATGTCCGCTTAGTGGCCCCTACACAGTATAATGTCCACTTAGTGGCCCCCACACAGTATAGTGCCCCCCCTGTAGATTTTGCCATACAGCCTCCCTGTAGACAGTGCCATAATTCCCCACCTCCTTTTTGTAGATCGTGCCATACAGCCCCCCACCTCCCCCTTGTAGACAGTGCCATACAGTTCCCCACCACCCCTGGTAGACCGTGCCATACAGTCCCCCATCTCCCCCTTGTAGATCATGCCATACAGCTCACCACCTCCCCCTTGTAGACCGTGCCATACAGTCCCCCACCTCCCCCTTGTAGATCGTGCCATACAGCCCCCCACCTCCCCCTTGTAGACAGTGCCATACAGTCCCCCACCTCCCCCTTGTAGACCGTGCCATACAGTCTCCCACCTCCCCCTTGTAGACAGTGCCCGCAAACAAAAACAAAAATTGTACTCACCTAGGCCCCGTTCCCATGATGAACTGAGCTGCTCCATGACGGGACCCTGTAGCCTAGTACAGAATTTCCCAACCTTTTCGGACTCGAGGCAGCACTGGAAAAACAAAATTTCCTCAGGGCCCCCCTACCAAGAATTGTTTTGAGAAAGACAGAAAACGGGTAAGAACAAGCGGTACACTCGTAGGGTATGTTCACAATTCCTTCAGCAACTGACAGCGTTGTGTGACCTTTTTTTTGTGTTTTTTCTTAAGCTGTTGAAGCGAATGCAAAAGACGCAGGAATAAAAAAGCTCCAAACGGGCGCCGCAGGTATTTTCTGCCTCCTATTAATTTCAATTGGAGGTCAGAGGTGGAAACCACTTGAAGACCATCAGCCCCCCACTCACAGTAAAATGACCATCAGCCCCCCACTCACAGTAAAATGACCATCAGCCCCCCACACACAGTAAAATGACCATCAACCCCCCACTTACAGTAAAATGACCATCAGGCCCCCACTCACAGTAAAATGACCATCAGCCCCCCACTCACAGATTCCCCTGTAGGTAGCGCCGCACAGCCCCTTGTAGGTAGCACCACACAGACCCTTGTGGGTAGCGCCAGACAGCCCCCTTGTAGGTAGCGACACAGCCCCTTGTGGGTAGCACCCCATAGCCCCTTGTAGATAGCACCACACAGCCCCCTTGTGGGTAGCGCCAGACAGCCTCCTTGTAGGTAGCGCCAGACAGCCCCCTGTAAGCAGGGCCACACAGCCCCATGTAGGGAGTGCCACACAGCCCCCTGTAGGGAGTGCCGCACAGCCCCCTGTAGGGAGTGCCGCACAGCCCCCTGTAGGGAGTGCCGCACAGCCCCCTGTATGGAGTGCCGCACAGCCCCCTGGTAGGAAGTGTCGCAAAGACCCCTGGTAGGGAGTGCCGCACAGCCCACAGCTCCTGGTAGGGAGTGCCACACAGCCCCCTGTAGAGTGTGCCACACAGCCCCGTGTAGGGAGGGCCACACAGCCCCCTGTAGGGAGTGCCACACAGCCCCCTGTAGGGAGTGCCGCACAGCCCCCTGTAGGGAGTGCCGCACAGCCCCCTGTAGGGAGTGCCGCGCAGCCCCCTGTAGGGAGTGCCGCACAGCCCCTGTAGGGAGTGTCGCATTGCCCCCTGGTAGGAAGTGTCGCAAAGACCCCTGGTAGGGAGTGCCGCACAGCCCACAGCCCCTGGTAGGGAGTGCCACACAGCCCCCTGGTTGGTAGTGCCCCACAGCCCCCTGGTTGGTAGTGCCCCACAGCCCCTTGGTTGGTAGTGCCACACAGCCCACTGGTTGGTAGTGCCCCACAGCCCCCTGGTTGGTAGTGCCCCAAAGCCCCCTGGTTGGTAGTGCCACACAGCCCACAACCCCCTGGTTGGTAGTGCCACACTGCCCACTGCCTCCTGGTTGGTAGTGCCACACAGCCCACAGCCCCCTGGTTGGTAGAGCCACACAGCCCCTGGTAGGTAGTACCACACAGCCCCTGGTTGGTAGTACCACACAGCCCACAGCCCCCTGGTTGGTAGTTCCACACAGCCCAAAGCCCCCTGGTTGGTAGTGCCACACAGCCCACAGCCCCTGGTAGGGAGTGCCACACAGCCCCCTGTAGAGTGTGCCACACAGCCCCCTGTAGGGAGGGCCACACAGCCCCCTGTAGGGAGTGCCGCGCAGCCCCCTGTAGGGAGTGCCGCACAGCCCCTGTAGGGAGTGTCGCATTGCCCCCTGGTAGGAAGTGTCGCAAAGACCCCTGGTAGGGAGTGCCGCACAGCCCACAGCCCCTGGTAGGGAGTGCCACACAGCCCCCTGGTTGGTAGTGCCCCACAGCCCCCTGGTTGGTAGTGCCCCACAGCCCCTTGGTTGGTAGTGCCACACAGCCCACTGGTTGGTAGTGCCCCACAGCCCCCTGGTTGGTAGTGCCCCAAAGCCCCCTGGTTGGTAGTGCCACACAGCCCACAACCCCCTGGTTGGTAGTGCCACACTGCCCACTGCCTCCTGGTTGGTAGTGCCACACAGCCCACAGCCCCCTGGTTGGTAGAGCCACACAGCCCCCTGGTAGGTAGTACCACACAGCCCCCTGGTTGGTAGTACCACACAGCCCACAGCCCCCTGGTTGGTAGTTCCACACAGCCCAAAGCCCCCTGGTTGGTAGTGCCACACAGCCCACAGCCCCTGGTAGGGAGTGCCACACAGCCCCCTGTAGAGTGTGCCACACAGCCCCCTGTAGGGAGGGCCACACAGCCCCCTGTAGGGAGTGCCGCACAGCCCCCTGTAGGGAGTGCCGCACAGCCCCCTGGTAGGAAGTGTCGCAAAGACCCCTGGTAGGGAGTGCCGCACAGCCCACAGCCCCCCTGGTTGGTGGTGCCCCACAGCCCCCTGGATGGTAGTGCCCCACAGCCCCCTGGTTTGGTAGTGCCACAGAGCCCACTGGTTAGTAGTGCCCCACAGCCCCCTGGTTGGTAGTGCCCCAAAGCCCCCTGGTTGGGAGTGCCACACAGCCCACAACCCCCTGGTTGGTAGTGCCACTCAGCCCACTGCCCCCTGGTTGGTAGTGCCACACAGCCCACAGCCCCCTGGTTGGTAGAGCCACACAGCCCCCTGGTTGGTAGTACCACACAGCCCACAGCCCCCTGGTTGATAGTGCCACACAGCCCACAGCCCCCTGGTTGGTAGTGCCACACAGCCCACAGCCCCCTGGTAGGTAGTGCAACACTGCCCACAGCCCCCTTGTAGGTAGTGCAAGAACTACGAAATGACCCTGATAGCTGGCGGGCAATAGACATTCCAAAAAGGACAACTGTGCAGGAGCACACAAAATACCCAGCTTTCCCAGCTATCAAATAAATGTGTGGAAATAAACTAAGATATAACTTGTATTTGGTCTGAGTAAAGGATTAATCCTTTTAGCTAGATTAAATAAAATTTATATTAGTTTATTTCCACACTTTTTTTGATACCCGGGAAAGCTGGGTATTTTGTGTGCTCCTGCACAGTTGTTCTTTGTAGTTAGTGCCACACAGCTCACAGCCACCTTGTAGATAGCAAGCCCCCCACCCCTTCCAGTAAAGATAGCGCCACCGTAGCACCCTGAAGGAGCGGAATCCCCATGTGGCCGGGGATTCTGCTCCTGGAGCGCTGCTTGATGCCTCTATCCATATATGGACAGTGACATCAGGGAAAACTCCTGAGGCGGAATCCCCGTCCACAGCGTTGCAGACGCTATGACCATCGATTCCACTCCAGGAGAAGCTCCTGTCGTCTGTGTCCATGACGTCATTGGCTTCGCCTGGAATGGAATTCCCGGTCATAGAGTCTGCAATGCTGTGACCGGGGATTCCGCTTCAGGAGTTTCCCCTGATGTCACTGTCAATATATGGACAGAAACATCAAGCAGCGCTCCAGGAGCGGAATCCCCGGCCACACGGGGATTCCACACCTTCAGGGTGCTACAGTGGCTCTAGTAGACCGCAGAGCAGGGAGATACCTCCCTGCTCTGCTATAGTGCCCCCTGTAGATTGCAAACCCCCCCCCTTCCAGTATAGATAGTGCCACTATAGCTCCCTGAAGGAGCGGAATCCCTGTGTGGCCGGGGATTCCGCTCCTGGAGCGCTGCTTGATGCCTCTGTCCATATATGGACAGTGACATCAGGGAAAACTCCTGAGGCGGAA
>NW_027463615.1:0-79323 GCF_050947455.1 Rhinoderma darwinii
CCACTGTTTCTGAGGCTAATTCTTGAACCGTAAGTCATACACGCTCGATCTTGGCGGCATTCGTCTCAGCGCCTGGCAATTAGTATAGAAGTACTGTTTCCCACTGTTTCTGAGGCTAATTCTTGAACCGTAAGTCATAGACGCAAGATCTTGGCGGCATTCGTCTCAGCGCCTGGCAATTAGTATAGAAGCACTGTCTTTGACTTCTCTGGATGTTTCCCAGGCGAGCTTCTGACAAGTAAATCCTAGACGCTCGATCTTGGTTATTTTCGCTTTCGCGGCTGGCAACAAAGTTCAGAACCATGTTTCTGTGAATAACTTTTGAACCGTAAGTCACAGACGCTCGCTCTTGGCTGCATTCGTTTCAGCTCGTGGCAGCCAGTCTAAAAAACACAATCTTGGACTTCTCTGGATGTTTCCCAGGCGAGCTATTGGCAGCATGTTCAGAACCACTGTTTCTGAGGCTAATTCTTGAACCGTAAGTCATAGACGCTCGATCTTGGCGGCATTCGTCTCAGCGCCTGGCAATTAGTATAGAAGCACTGTTTCCCACTGTTTCTGAGGCTAATTCTTGAACCGTAAGTCATAGACGCTAGATCTTGGCGGCATTCGTCTCAGCGCCTGGCAATTAGTATAGAAGCACTGTCTTTGACTTCTCTGGATGTTTCCCAGGCGAGCTATTGACAAGTAAATCCTAGACGCTCGATCTTGGTTATTTTCGCTTTCGCGGCTGGCAGCAAAGTTCAGAACCATGTTTCTGTGAATAACTTTTGAACCGTAAGTCACAGACGCTCGCTCTTGGCTGCATTCGTTTCAGCTCGTGGCAGCCAGTCTAAAAAACACAATCTTGGACTTCTCTGGATGTTTCCCAGGCGAGCTATTGGCAGCATGTTCAGAACCACTGTTTCTGAGGCTAATTCTTGAACCGTAAGTCATAGACGCTCGATCTTGGCGGCATTCGTCTCAGCGCCTGGCAATCAGTATAGAAGCACTGTTTCCCACTGTTTCTGAGGCTAATTCTTGAACCGTAAGTCATAGACGCTAGATCTTGGCGGCATTCGTCTCAGCGCCTGGCAATTAGTATAGAAGCACTGTCTTTGACTTCTCTGGATGTTTCCCAGGCGAGCTATTGACAAGTAAATCCTAGACGCTCGATCTTGGTTATTTTCGCTTTCGCGGCTGGCAGCAAAGTTCAGAACCATGTTTCTGTGAATAACTTTTGAACCGTAAGTCACAGACGCTCGCTCTTGGCTGCATTCGTTTCAGCTCGTGGCAGCCAGTCTAAAAAACACAATCTTGGACTTCTCTGGATGTTTCCCAGGCGAGCTATTGGCAGCATGTTCAGAACCACTGTTTCTGAGGCTAATTCTTGAACCGTAAGTCATACACGCTCGATCTTGGCGGCATTCGTCTCAGCGCCTGGCAATTAGTATAGAAGCACTGTTTCCCACTGTTTCTGAGGCTAATTCTTGAACCGTAAGTCATAGACGCTAGATCTTGGCGGCATTCGTCTCAGCGCCTGGCAATTAGTATAGAAGCACTGTCTTTGACTTCTCTGGATGTTTCCCAGGCGAGCTTTTGACAAGTAAATCCTAGACGCTCGATCTTGGTTATTTTCGCTTTCGCGGCTGGCAGCAAAGTTCAGAACCATGTTTCTGTGAATAACTTTTGAACCGTAAGTCACAGACGCTCGCTCTTGGCTGCATTCGTTTCAGCTCGTGGCAGCCAGTCTAAAAAACACAATCTTGGACTTCTCTGGATGTTTCCCAGGCGAGCTATTGGCAGCATGTTCAGAACCACTGTTTCTGAGGCTAATTCTTGAACCGTAAGTCATAGACGCTCGATCTTGGCGGCATTCGTCTCAGCGCCTGGCAATTAGTATAGAAGCACTGTTTCCCACTGTTTCTGAGGCTAATTCTTGAACCGTAAGTCATAGACGCTAGATCTTGGCGGCATTCGTCTCAGCGCCTGGCAATTAGTATAGAAGCACTGTCTTTGACTTCTCTGGATGTTTCCCAGGCGAGCTATTGACAAGTAAATCCTAGACGCTCGATCTTGGTTATTTTCGCTTTCGCGGCTGGCAGCAAAGTTCAGAACCATGTTTCTGTGAATAACTTTTGAACCGTAAGTCACAGACGCTCGCTCTTGGCTGCATTCGTTTCAGCTCGTGGCAGCCAGTCTAAAAAACACAATCTTGGACTTCTCTGGATGTTTCCCAGGCGAGCTATTGGCAGCATGTTCAGAACCACTGTTTCTGAGGCTAATTCTTGAACCGTAAGTCATACACGCTCGATCTTGGCGGCATTCGTCTCAGCGCCTGGCAATTAGTATAGAAGCACTGTTTCCCACTGTTTCTGAGGCTAATTCTTGAACCGTAAGTCATAGACGCTAGATCTTGGCGGCATTCGTCTCAGCGCCTGGCAATTAGTATAGAAGCACTGTCTTTGACTTCTCTGGATGTTTCCCAGGCGAGCTATTGACAAGTAAATCCTAGACGCTCGATCTTGGTTATTTTCGCTTTCGCGGCTGGCAGCAAAGTTCAGAACCATCTTTCTGTGAATAACTCTTGAACCGTAAGTCACAGACGCTCGCTCTTGGCTGCATTCGTTTCAGCTCGTGGCAGCCAGTCTAAAAAACACTATCTTGGACTTCTCTGGATTTTTCCCAGGCGAGCTATTGGCAGCATGTTCAGAACCACTGTTTCTGAGGCTAATTCTTGAACCGTAAGTCATACACGCTCGATCTTGGCGGCATTCGTCTCAGCGCCTGGCAATTAGTATAGAAGTACTGTTTCCCACTGTTTCTGAGGCTAATTCTTGAACCGTAAGTCATAGACGCTAGATCTTGGCGGCATTCGTCTCAGCGCCTGGCAATTAGTATAGAAGCACTGTCTTTGACTTCTCTGGATGTTTCCCAGGCGAGCTATTGACAAGTAAATCCTAGACGCTCGATCTTGGTTATTTTCGCTTTCGCGGCTGGCAGCAAAGTTCAGAACCATGTTTCTGTGAATAACTCTTGAACCGTAAGTCACAGACGCTCGCTCTTGGCTGCATTCGTTTCAGCTCGTGGCAGCCAGTCTAAAAAACACAATCTTGGACTTCTCTGGATGTTTCCCAGGCGAGCTATTGGCAGCATGTTCAGAACCACTGTTTCTGAGGCTAATTCTTGAACCGTAAGTCATACACGCTCGATCTTGGCGGCATTCGTCTCAGCGCCTGGCAATTAGTATAGAAGCACTGTTTCCCACTGTTTCTGAGGCTAATTCTTGAACCGTAAGTCATAGACGCTAGATCTTGGCGGCATTCGTCTCAGCGCCTGGCAATTAGTATAGAAGCACTGTCTTTGACTTCTCTGGATGTTTCCCAGGCGAGCTTTTGACAAGTAAATCCTAGACTCTCGATCTTGGTTATTTTCGCTTTCGCGGCTGGCAGCAAAGTTCAGAACCATGTTTCTGTGAATAACTTTTGAACCGTAAGTCACAGACGCTCGCTCTTGGCTGCATTCGTTTCAGCTCGTGGCAGCCAGTCTAAAAAACACAATCTTGGACTTCTCTGGATGTTTCCCAGGCGAGCTATTGGCAGCATGTTCAGAACCACTGTTTCTGAGACTAATTCTTGAACCGTAAGTCATAGACGCTCGATCTTGGCGGCATTCGTCTCAGCGCCTGGCAATTAGTATAGAAGCACTGTTTCCCACTGTTTCTGAGGCTAATTCTTGAACCGTAAGTCATAGACGCTAGATCTTGGCGGCATTCGTCTCAGCGCCTGGCAATTAGTATAGAAGCACTGTCTTTGACTTCTCTGGATGTTTCCCAGGCGAGCTATTGACAAGTAAATCCTAGACGCTCGATCTTGGTTATTTTCGCTTTCGCGGCTGGCAGCAAAGTTCAGAACCATGTTTCTGTGAATAACTCTTGAACCGTAAGTCACAGACGCTCGCTCTTGGCTGCATTCGTTTCAGCTCGTGGCAGCCAGTCTAAAAAACACTATCTTGGACTTCTCTGGATGTTTCCCAGACGAGCTATTGGCAGCATGTTCAGAACCACTGTATCTGAGGCTAATTCTTGAACCGTAAGTCATAGACGCTCGATCTTGGCGGCATTCGTCTCAGCGCCTGGCAATTAGTATAGAAGCACTGTTTCCCACTGTTTCTGAGGCTAATTCTTGAACCGTAAGTCATAGACGCTAGATCTTGGCGGCATTCGTCTCAGCGCCTGGCAATTAGTATAGAAGCACTGTCTTTGACTTCTCTGGATGTTTTCCAGGCGAGCTATTGACAAGTAAATCCTAGACGCTCGATCTTGGTTATTTTCGCTTTCGCGGCTGGCAGCAAAGTTCAGAACCATGTTTCTGTGAATAACTTTTGAACCGTAAGTCACAGACGCTCGCTCTTGGCTGCATTCGTTTCAGCTCGTGGCAGCCAGTCTAAAAAACACAATCTTGGACTTCTCTGGATGTTTCCCAGGCGAGCTATTGGCAGCATGTTCAGAACCACTGTTTCTGAGGCTAATTCTTGAACCGTAAGTCATACACGCTCGATCTTGGCGGCATTCGTCTCAGCGCCTGGCAATTAGTATAGAAGCACTGTTTCCCACTGTTTCTGAGGCTAATTCTTGAACCGTAAGTCATAGACGCTAGATCTTGGCGGCATTCGTCTCAGCGCCTGGCAATTAGTATAGAAGCACTGTCTTTGACTTCTCTGGATGTTTCCCAGGCGAGCTATTGACAAGTAAATCCTAGACGCTCGATCTTGGTTATTTTCGCTTTCGCGGCTGGCAGCAAAGTTCAGAACCATGTTTCTGTGAATAACTCTTGAACCGTAAGTCACAGACGCTCGCTCTTGGCTGCATTCGTTTCAGCTCGTGGCAGCCAGTCTAAAAAACACTATCTTGGACTTCTCTGGATTTTTCCCAGGCGAGCTATTGGCAGCATGTTCAGAACCACTGTTTCTGAGGCTAATTCTTGAACCGTAAGTCATACACGCTCGATCTTGGCGGCATTCGTCTCAGCGCCTGGCAATTAGTATAGAAGTACTGTTTCCCACTGTTTCTGAGGCTAATTCTTGAACCGTAAGTCATAGACGCTAGATCTTGGCGGCATTCGTCTCAGCGCCTGGCAATTAGTATAGAAGCACTGTCTTTGACTTCTCTGGATGTTTCCCAGGCGAGCTATTGACAAGTAAATCCTAGACGCTCGATCTTGGTTATTTTCGCTTTCGCGGCTGGCAGCAAAGTTCAGAACCATGTTTCTGTGAATAACTCTTGAACCGTAAGTCACAGACGCTCGCTCTTGGCTGCATTCGTTTCAGCTCGTGGCAGCCAGTCTAAAAAACACTATCTTGGACTTCTCTGGATGTTTCCCAGGCGAGCTATTGGCAGCATGTTCAGAACCACTGTTTCTGAGGCTAATTCTTGAACCGTAAGTCATACACGCTCGATCTTGGCGGCATTCGTCTCAGCGCCTGGCAATTAGTATAGAAGTACTGTTTCCCACTGTTTCTGAGGCTAATTCTTGAACCGTAAGTCATAGACGCAAGATCTTGGCGGCATTCGTCTCAGCGCCTGGCAATTAGTATAGAAGCACTGTCTTTGACTTCTCTGGATGTTTCCCAGGCGAGCTTTTGACAAGTAAATCCTAGACGCTCGATCTTGGTTATTTTCGCTTTCGCGGCTGGCAACAAAGTTCAGAACCATGTTTCTGTGAATAACTTTTGAACCGTAAGTCACAGACGCTCGCTCTTGGCTGCATTCGTTTCAGCTCGTGGCAGCCAGTCTAAAAAACACAATCTTGGACTTCTCTGGATGTTTCCCAGGCGAGCTATTGGCAGCATGTTCAGAACCACTGTTTCTGAGGCTAATTCTTGAACCGTAAGTCATAGACGCTCGATCTTGGCGGCATTCGTCTCAGCGCCTGGCAATTAGTATAGAAGCACTGTTTCCCACTGTTTCTGAGGCTAATTCTTGAACCGTAAGTCATAGACGCTAGATCTTGGCGGCATTCGTCTCAGCGCCTGGCAATTAGTATAGAAGCACTGTCTTTGACTTCTCTGGATGTTTCCCAGGCGAGCTATTGACAAGTAAATCCTAGACGCTCGATCTTGGTTATTTTCGCTTTCGCGGCTGGCAGCAAAGTTCAGAACCATGTTTCTGTGAATAACTTTTGAACCGTAAGTCACAGACGCTCGCTCTTGGCTGCATTCGTTTCAGCTCGTGGCAGCCAGTCTAAAAAACACAATCTTGGACTTCTCTGGATGTTTCCCAGGCGAGCTATTGGCAGCATGTTCAGAACCACTGTTTCTGAGGCTAATTCTTGAACCGTAAGTCATAGACGCTCGATCTTGGCGGCATTCGTCTCAGCGCCTGGCAATTAGTATAGAAGCACTGTTTCCCACTGTTTCTGAGGCTAATTCTTGAACCGTAAGTCATAGACGCTAGATCTTGGCGGCATTCGTCTCAGCGCCTGGCAATTAGTATAGAAGCACTGTCTTTGACTTCTCTGGATGTTTCCCAGGCGAGCTATTGACAAGTAAATCCTAGACGCTCGATCTTGGTTATTTTCGCTTTCGCGGCTGGCAGCAAAGTTCAGAACCATGTTTCTGTGAATAACTCTTGAACCGTAAGTCACAGACGCTCGCTCTTGGCTGCATTCGTTTCAGCTCGTGGCAGCCAGTCTAAAAAACACTATCTTGGACTTCTCTGGATGTTTCCCAGGCGAGCTATTGGCAGCATGTTCAGAACCAATGTTTCTGAGGCTAATTCTTGAACCGTAAGTCATAGACGCTAGATCTTGGCGGCATTCGTCTCAGCGCCTGGCAATTAGTATAGAAGCACTGTTTCCCACTGTTTCTGAGGCTAATTCTTGAACCGTAAGTCATAGACGCTAGATCTTGGCGGCATTCGTCTCAGCGCCTGGCAATTAGTATAGAAGCACTGTCTTTGACTTCTCTGGATGTTTCCCAGGCGAGTTATTGACAAGTAAATCCTAGACGCTCGATCTTGGTTATTTTCGCTTTCGCGGCTGGCAGCAAAGTTCAGAACCATGTTTCTGTGAATAACTTTTGAACCGTAAGTCACAGACGCTCGCTCTTGGCTGCATTCGTTTCAGCTCGTGGCAGCCAGTCTAAAAAACACAATCTTGGACTTCTCTGGATGTTTCCCAGGCGAGCTATTGGCAGCATGTTCAGAACCACTGTTTCTGAGGCTAATTCTTGAACCGTAAGTCATACACGCTCGATCTTGGCGGCATTCGTCTCAGCGCCTGGCAATTAGTATAGAAGCACTGTTTCCCACTGTTTCTGAGGCTAATTCTTGAACCGTAAGTCATAGACGCTAGATCTTGGCGGCATTCGTCTCAGCGCCTGGCAATTAGTATAGAAGCACTGTCTTTGACTTCTCTGGATGTTTCCCAGGCGAGCTATTGACAAGTAAATCCTAGACGCTCGATCTTGGTTATTTTCGCTTTCGCGGCTGGCAGCAAAGTTCAGAACCATGTTTCTGTGAATAACTCTTGAACCGTAAGTCACAGACGCTCGCTCTTGGCTGCATTCGTTTCAGCTCGTGGCAGCCAGTCTAAAAAACACAATCTTGGACTTCTCTGGATGTTTCCCAGGCGAGCTATTGGCAGCATGTTCAGAACCACTGTTTCTGAGGCTAATTCTTGAACCGTAAGTCATACACGCTCGATCTTGGCGGCATTCGTCTCAGCGCCTGGCAATTAGTATAGAAGCACTGTTTCC
Source organism: Rhinoderma darwinii (assembly GCF_050947455.1). Taxonomy (NCBI): domain Eukaryota; kingdom Metazoa; phylum Chordata; class Amphibia; order Anura; family Rhinodermatidae; genus Rhinoderma; species Rhinoderma darwinii. The sequence continues at coordinate 7,735 of NW_027463615.1, forward strand.
CACTGTTTCTGAGGCTAATTCTTGAACCGTAAGTCATAGACGCTAGATCTTGGCGGCATTCGTCTCAGCGCCTGGCAATTAGTATGGAAGCACTGTCTTTGACTTCTCTGGATGTTTCCCAGGCGAGCTTTTGACAAGTAAATCCTAGACGCTCGATCTTGGTTATTTTCGCTTTCGCGGCTGGCAGCAAAGTTCAGAACCATGTTTCTGTGAATAACTTTTGAACCGTAAGTCACAGACGCTCGCTCTTGGCTGCATTCGTTTCAGCTCGTGGCAGCCAGTCTAAAAAACACAATCTTGGACTTCTCTGGATGTTTCCCAGGCGAGCTATTGGCAGCATGTTCAGAACCACTGTTTCTGAGACTAATTCTTGAACCGTAAGTCATAGACGCTCGATCTTGGCGGCATTCGTCTCAGCGCCTGGCAATTAGTATAGAAGCACTGTTTCCCACTGTTTCTGAGGCTAATTCTTGAACCGTAAGTCATAGACGCTAGATCTTGGCGGCATTCGTCTCAGCGCCTGGCAATTAGTATAGAAGCACTGTCTTTGACTTCTCTGGATGTTTCCCAGGCGAGCTATTGACAAGTAAATCCTAGACGCTCGATCTTGGTTATTTTCGCTTTCGCGGCTGGCAGCAAAGTTCAGAACCATGTTTCTGTGAATAACTCTTGAACCGTAAGTCACAGACGCTCGCTCTTGGCTGCATTCGTTTCAGCTCGTGGCAGCCAGTCTAAAAAACACTATCTTGGACTTCTCTGGATGTTTCCCAGGCGAGCTATTGGCAGCATGTTCAGAACCAATGTTTCTGAGGCTAATTCTTGAACCGTAAGTCATAGACGCTAGATCTTGGCGGCATTCGTCTCAGCGCCTGGCAATTAGTATAGAAGCACTGTTTCCCACTGTTTCTGAGGCTAATTCTTGAACCGTAAGTCATAGACGCTAGATCTTGGCGGCATTCGTCTCAGCGCCTGGCAATTAGTATAGAAGCACTGTCTTTGACATCTCTGGATGTTTCCCAGGCGAGCTATTGACAAGTAAATCCTAGACGCTCGATCTTGGTTATTTTCGCTTTCGCGGCTGGCAGCAAAGTTCAGAACCATGTTTCTGTGAATAACTCTTGAACCGTAAGTCACAGACGCTCGCTCTTGGCTGCATTCGTTTCAGCTCGTGGCAGCCAGTCTAAAAAACACTATCTTGGACTTCTCTGGATGTTTCCCAGACGAGCTATTGGCAGCATGTTCAGAACCACTGTATCTGAGGCTAATTCTTGAACCGTAAGTCATAGACGCTCGATCTTGGCGGCATTCGTCTCAGCGCCTGGCAATTAGTATAGAAGCACTGTTTCCCACTGTTTCTGAGGCTAATTCTTGAACCGTAAGTCATAGACGCTAGATCTTGGCGGCATTCGTCTCAGCGCCTGGCAATTAGTATAGAAGCACTGTCTTTGACTTCTCTGGATGTTTCCCAGGCGAGCTATTGACAAGTAAATCCTAGACGCTCGATCTTGGTTATTTTCGCTTTCGCGGCTGGCAGCAAAGTTCAGAACCATGTTTCTGTGAATAACTTTTGAACCGTAAGTCACAGACGCTCGCTCTTGGCTGCATTCGTTTCAGCTCGTGGCAGCCAGTCTAAAAAACACTATCTTGGACTTCTCTGGATGTTTCCCAGGCGAGCTATTGGCAGCATGTTCAGAACCAATGTTTCTGAGGCTAATTCTTGAACCGTAAGTCATAGACGCTAGATCTTGGCGGCATTCGTCTCAGCGCCTGGCAATTAGTATAGAAGCACTGTTTCCCACTGTTTCTGAGGCTAATTCTTGAACCGTAAGTCATAGACGCTAGATCTTGGCGGCATTCGTCTCAGCGCCTGGCAATTAGTATAGAAGCACTGTCTTTGACATCTCTGGATGTTTCCCAGGCGAGCTATTGACAAGTAAATCCTAGACGCTCGATCTTGGTTATTTTCGCTTTCGCGGCTGGCAGCAAAGTTCAGAACCATGTTTCTGTGAATAACTCTTGAACCGTAAGTCACAGACGCTCGCTCTTGGCTGCATTCGTTTCAGCTCGTGGCAGCCAGTCTAAAAAACACTATCTTGGACTTCTCTGGATGTTTCCCAGACGAGCTATTGGCAGCATGTTCAGAACCACTGTATCTGAGGCTAATTCTTGAACCGTAAGTCATAGACGCTCGATCTTGGCGGCATTCGTCTCAGCGCCTGGCAATTAGTATAGAAGCACTGTTTCCCACTGTTTCTGAGGCTAATTCTTGAACCGTAAGTCATAGACGCTAGATCTTGGCGGCATTCGTCTCAGCGCCTGGCAATTAGTATAGAAGCACTGTCTTTGACTTCTCTGGATGTTTCCCAGGCGAGCTATTGACAAGTAAATCCTAGACGCTCGATCTTGGTTATTTTCGCTTTCGCGGCTGGCAGCAAAGTTCAGAACCATGTTTCTGTGAATAACTTTTGAACCGTAAGTCACAGACGCTCGCTCTTGGCTGCATTCGTTTCAGCTCGTGGCAGCCAGTCTAAAAAACACAATCTTGGACTTCTCTGGATGTTTCCCAGGCGAGCTATTGGCAGCATGTTCAGAACCACTGTTTCTGAGGCTAATTCTTGAACCGTAAGTCATACACGCTCGATCTTGGCGGCATTCGTCTCAGCGCCTGGCAATTAGTATAGAAGCACTGTTTCCCACTGTTTCTGAGGCTAATTCTTGAACCGTAAGTCATAGACGCTAGATCTTGGCGGCATTCGTCTCAGCGCCTGGCAATTAGTATGGAAGCACTGTCTTTGACTTCTCTGGATGTTTCCCAGGCGAGCTATTGACAAGTAAATCCTAGACGCTCGATCTTGGTTATTTTCGCTTTCGCGGCTGGCAGCAAAGTTCAGAACCATGTTTCTGTGAATAACTCTTGAACCGTAAGTCACAGACGCTCGCTCTTGGCTGCATTCGTTTCAGCTCGTGGCAGCCAGTCTAAAAAACACTATCTTGGACTTCTCTGGATTTTTCCCAGGCGAGCTATTGGCAGCATGTTCAGAACCACTGTTTCTGAGGCTAATTCTTGAACCGTAAGTCATACACGCTCGATCTTGGCGGCATTCGTCTCAGCGCCTGGCAATTAGTATAGAAGTACTGTTTCCCACTGTTTCTGAGGCTAATTCTTGAACCGTAAGTCATAGACGCTAGATCTTGGCGGCATTCGTCTCAGCGCCTGGCAATTAGTATAGAAGCACTGTCTTTGACTTCTCTGGATGTTTCCCAGGCGAGCTATTGACAAGTAAATCCTAGACGCTCGATCTTGGTTATTTTCGCTTTCGCGGCTGGCAGCAAAGTTCAGAACCATGTTTCGTGAATAAACTCTTGAACCGTAAGTCACAGACGCTCGCTCTTGGCTGCATTCGTTTCAGCTCGTGGCAGCCAGTCTAAAAAAACACAATCATGGACTTCTCTGGATGTTTCCCAGGCGAGCTATTGGCAGCATGTTCAGAACCACTGTTTCTGAGGCTAATTCTTGAACCGTAAGTCATACACGCTCGATCTTGGCGGCATTCGTCTCAGCGCCTGGCAATTAGTATAGAAGCACTGTTTCCCACTGTTTCTGAGGCTAATTCTTGAACCGTAAGTCATAGACGCTAGATCTTGGCGGCATTCGTCTCAGCGCCTGGCAATTAGTATAGAAGCACTGTCTTTGACTTCTCTGGATGTTTCCCAGGCGAGCTTTTGACAAGTAAATCCTAGACGCTCGATCTTGGTTATTTTCGCTTTCGCGGCTGGCAGCAAAGTTCAGAACCATGTTTCTGTGAATAACTTTTGAACCGTAAGTCACAGACGCTCGCTCTTGGCTGCATTCGTTTCAGCTCGTGGCAGCCAGTCTAAAAAACACAATCTTGGACTTCTCTGGATGTTTCCCAGGCGAGCTATTGGCAGCATGTTCAGAACCACTGTTTCTGAGACTAATTCTTGAACCGTAAGTCATAGACGCTCGATCTTGGCGGCATTCGTCTCAGCGCCTGGCAATTAGTATAGAAGCACTGTTCCCACTGTTTCTGAGGCTAATTCTTGAACCGTAAGTCATAGACGCTAGATCTTGGCGGCATTCGTCTCAGCGCCTGGCAATTAGTATAGAAGCACTGTCTTTGACTTCTCTGGATGTTTCCCAGGCGAGCTATTGACAAGTAAATCCTAGACGCTCGATCTTGGTTATTTTCGCTTTCGCGGCTGGCAGCAAAGTTCAGAACCATGTTTCTGTGAATAACTCTTGAACCGTAAGTCACAGACGCTCGCTCTTGGCTGCATTCGTTTCAGCTCGTGGCAGCCAGTCTAAAAAACACTATCTTGGACTTCTCTGGATGTTTCCCAGGCGAGCTATTGGCAGCATGTTCAGAACCAATGTTTCTGAGGCTAATTCTTGAACCGTAAGTCATAGACGCTAGATCTTGGCGGCATTCGTCTCAGCGCCTGGCAATTAGTATAGAAGCACTGTTTCCCACTGTTTCTGAGGCTAATTCTTGAACCGTAAGTCATAGACGCTAGATCTTGGCGGCATTCGTCTCAGCGCCTGGCAATTAGTATAGAAGCACTGTCTTTGACTTCTCTGGATGTTTCCCAGGCGAGCTATTGACAAGTAAATCCTAGACGCTCGATCTTGGTTATTTTCGCTTTCGCGGCTGGCAGCAAAGTTCAGAACCATGTTTCTGTGAATAACTCTTGAACCGTAAGTCACAGACGCTCGCTCTTGGCTGCATTCGTTTCAGCTCGTGGCAGCCAGTCTAAAAAACACAATCTTGGACTTCTCTGGATGTTTCCCAGGCGAGCTATTGGCAGCATGTTCAGAACCACTGTTTCTGAGACTAATTCTTGAACCGTAAGTCATTAGACGCTCGATCTTGGCGGCATTCGTCTCAGCGCCTGGCAATTAGTATAGAAGCACTGTTTCCCACTGTTTCTGAGGCTAATTCTTGAACCGTAAGTCATAGACGCTAGATCTTGGCGGCATTCGTCTCAGCGCCTGGCAATTAGTATAGAAGCACTGTCTTTGACTTCTCTGGATGTTTCCCAGGCGAGCTATTGACAAGTAAATCCTAGACGCTCGATCTTGGTTATTTTCGCTTTCGCGGCTGGCAGCAAAGTTCAGAACCATGTTTCTGTGAATAACTCTTGAACCGTAAGTCACAGACGCTCGCTCTTGGCTGCATTCGTTTCAGCTCGTGGCAGCCAGTCTAAAAAACACTATCTTGGACTTCTCTGGATGTTTCCCAGGCGAGCTATTGGCAGCATGTTCAGAACCAATGTTTCTGAGGCTAATTCTTGAACCGTAAGTCATAGACGCTAGATCTTGGCGGCATTCGTCTCAGCGCCTGGCAATTAGTATAGAAGCACTGTTTCCCACTGTTTCTGAGGCTAATTCTTGAACCGTAAGTCATAGACGCTAGATCTTGGCGGCATTCGTCTCAGCGCCTGGCAATTAGTATAGAAGCACTGTCTTTGACTTCTCTGGATGTTTCCCAGGCGAGCTATTGACAAGTAAATCCTAGACGCTCGATCTTGGTTATTTTCGCTTTCGCGGCTGGCAGCAAAGTTCAGAACCATGTTTCTGTGAATAACTCTTGAACCGTAAGTCACAGACGCTCGCTCTTGGCTGCATTCGTTTCAGCTCGTGGCAGCCAGTCTAAAAAACACTATCTTGGACTTCTCTGGATGTTTCCCAGACGAGCAATTGGCAGCATGTTCAGAACCACTGTATCTGAGGCTAATTCTTGAACCGTAAGTCATAGACGCTCGATCTTGGCGGCATTCGTCTCAGCGCCTGGCAATTAGTATAGAAGCACTGTTTCCCACCGTTTCTGAGGCTAATTCTTGAACCGTAAGTCATAGACGCTAGATCTTGGCGGCATTCGTCTCAGCGCCTGGCAATTAGTATAGAAGCACTGTCTTTGACTTCTCTGGATGTTTCCCAGGCGAGCTATTGACAAGTAAATCCTAGACGCTCGATCTTGGTTATTTTCGCTTTCGCGGCTGGCAGCAAAGTTCAGAACCATGTTTCTGTGAATAACTTTTGAACCGTAAGTCACAGACGCTCGCTCTTGGCTGCATTCGTTTCAGCTCGTGGCAGCCAGTCTAAAAAACACAATCTTGGACGTCTCTGGATGTTTCCCAGGCGAGCTATTGGCAGCATGTTCAGAACCACTGTTTCTGAGGCTAATTCTTGAACCGTAAGTCATAGACGCTCGATCTTGGCGGCATTCGTCTCAGCGCCTGGCAATTAGTATAGAAGCACTGTTTCCCACTGTTTCTGAGGCTAATTCTTGAACCGTAAGTCATAGACGCTAGATCTTGGCGGCATTCGTCTCAGCGCCTGGCAATTAGTATAGAAGCACTGTCTTTGACTTCTCTGGATGTTTCCCAGGCGAGCTATTGACAAGTAAATCCTAGACGCTCGATCTTGGTTATTTTCGCTTTCGCGGCTGGCAGCAAAGTTCAGAACCATGTTTCTGTGAATAACTTTTGAACCGTAAGTCACAGACGCTCGCTCTTGGCTGCATTCGTTTCAGCTCGTGGCAGCCAGTCTAAAAAACACAATCTTGGACTTCTCTGGATGTTTCCCAGGCGAGCTATTGGCAGCATGTTCAGAACCACTGTTTCTGAGGCTAATTCTTGAACCGTAAGTCATACACGCTCGATCTTGGCGGCATTCGTCTCAGCGCCTGGCAATTAGTATAGAAGCACTGTTTCCACTGTTTCTGAGGCTAATTCTTGAACCGTAAGTCATAGACGCTAGATCTTGGCGGCATTCGTCTCAGCGCCTGGCAATTAGTATAGAAGCACTGTCTTTGACTTCTCTGGATGTTTCCCAGGCGAGCTTTGACAAGTAAATCCTAGACGCTCGATCTTGGTTATTTTCGCTTTCGCGGCTGGCAGCAAAGTTCAGAACCATGTTTCTGTGAATAACTTTTGAACCGTAAGTCACAGACGCTCGCTCTTGGCTGCATTCGTTTCAGCTCGTGGCAGCCAGTCTAAAAAACACAATCTTGGACTTCTCTGGATGTTTCCCAGGCGAGCTATTGGCAGCATGTTCAGAACCACTGTTTCTGAGGCTAATTCTTGAACCGTAAGTCATAGACGCTCGATCTTGGCGGCATTCGTCTCAGCGCCTGGCAATTAGTATAGAAGCACTGTTTCCCACTGTTTCTGAGGCTAATTCTTGAACCGTAAGTCATAGACGCTAGATCTTGGCGGCATTCGTCTCAGCGCCTGGCAATTAGTATAGAAGCACTGTCTTTGACTTCTCTGGATGTTCCCAGGCGAGCTATTGACAAGTAAATCCTAGACGCTCGATCTTGGTTATTTTCGCTTTCGCGGCTGGCAGCAAAGTTCAGAACCATGTTTCTGTGAATAACTTTTGAACCGTAAGTCACAGACGCTCGCTCTTGGCTGCATTCGTTTCAGCTCGTGGCAGCCAGTCTAAAAAACACAATCTTGGACTTCTCTGGATGTTTCCCAGGCGAGCTATTGGCAGCATGTTCAGAACCACTGTTTCTGAGGCTAATTCTTGAACCGTAAGTCATAGACGCTCGATCTTGGCGGCATTCGTCTCAGCGCCTGGCAATTAGTATAGAAGCACTGTTTCCCACTGTTTCTGAGGCTAATTCTTGAACCGTAAGTCATAGACGCTAGATCTTGGCGGCATTCGTCTCAGGCGCCTGGCAATTAGTATAGAAGCACTGTCTTTGACTTCTCTGGATGTTTCCCAGGCGAGCTATTGACAAGTAAATCCTAGACGCTCGATCTTGGTTATTTTCGCTTTCGCGGCTGGCAGCAAAGTTCAGAACCATGTTTCTGTGAATAACTCTTGAACCGTAAGTCACAGACGCTCGCTCTTGGCTGCATTCGTTTCAGCTCGTGGCAGCCAGTCTAAAAAACACTATCTTGGACTTCTCTGGATGTTTCCCAGACGAGCTATTGGCAGCATGTTCAGAACCACTGTTTCTGAGTCTAATTCTTGAACCGTAAGTCATAGACGCTCGATCTTGGCGGCATTCGTCTCAGCGCCTGGCAATTAGAATAGAAGCACTGTTTCCCACTGTTTCTGAGGCTAATTCTTGAACCGTAAGTCATAGACGCTAGATCTTGGCGGCATTCGTCTCAGCGCCTGGCAATTAGTATAGAAGCACTGTCTTTGTCTTCTCTGGATGTTTCCCAGGCGAGCTATTGACAAGTAAATCCTAGACGCTCGATCTTGGTTATTTTCGCTTTCGCGGCTGGCAGCAAAGTTCAGAACCATGTTTCTGTGAATAACTTTTGAACCGTAAGTCACAGACGCTCGCTCTTGGCTGCATTCGTTTCAGCTCGTGGCAGCCAGTCTAAAAAACACAATCTTGGACTTCTCTGGATGTTTCCCAGGCGAGCTATTGGCAGCATGTTCAGAACCACTGTTTCTGAGGCTAATTCTTGAACCGTAAGTCATACACGCTCGATCTTGGCGGCATTCGTCTCAGCGCCTGGCAATTAGTATAGAAGCACTGTTTCCCACTGTTTCTGAGGCTAATTCTTGAACCGTAAGTCATAGACGCTAGATCTTGGCGGCATTCGTCTCGGCGCCTGCAATTAGTATAGAAGCACTGTCTTTGACTTCTCTGGATGTTTGCCAGGCGAGCTATTGACAAGTAAATCCTAGACGCTCGATCTTGGTTATTTTCGCTTTCGCGGCTGGCAGCAAAGTTCAGAACCATGTTTCTGTGAATAACTCTTGAACCGTAAGTCACAGACGCTCGCTCTTGGCTGCATTCGTTTCAGCTCGTGGCAGCCAGTCTAAAAAACATTATCTTGGACTTCTCTGGATGTTTCCCAGACGAGCTATTGGCAGCATGTTCAGAACCACTGTTTCTGAGGCTAATTTTGAACCGTAAGTCATAGACGCTCGATCTTGGCGGCATTCGTCTCAGCGCCTGGCAATTAGTATAGAAGTACTGTTTCCCACTGTTTCTGAGGCTAATTCTTGAACCGTAAGTCATAGACGCTAGATCTTGGCGGCATTCGTCTCAGCGCCTGGCAAGTAGTATAGAAGCACTGTCTTTGACTTCTCTGGATGTTTCCCAGGCGAGCTATTGACAAGTAAATCCTAGACGCTCGATCTTGGTTATTTTCGCTTTCGCGGCTGGCAGCAAAGTTCAGAACCATGTTTCTGTGAATAACTTTTGAACCGTAAGTCACAGACGCTCGCTCTTGGCTGCATTCGTTTCAGCTCGTGGCAGCCAGTCTAAAAAACACAATCTTGGACTTCTCTGGATGTTTCCCAGGCGAGCTATTGGCAGCATGTTCAGAACCACTGTTTCTGAGGCTAATTCTTGAACCGTAAGTCATACACGCTCGATCTTGGCGGCATTCGTCTCAGCGCCTGGCAATTAGTATAGAAGCACTGTTTCCCACTGTTTCTGAGGCTAATTCTTGAACCGTAAGTCATAGACGCTAGATCTTGGCGGCATTCGTCTCAGCGCCTGGCAATTAGTATGGAAGCACTGTCTTTGACTTCTCTGGATGTTTCCCAGGCGAGCTATTGACAAGTAAATCCTAGACGCTCGATCTTGGTTATTTTCGCTTTCGCGGCTGGCAGCAAGTTCAGAACCATGTTTCTGTGAATAACTCTTGAACCGTAAGTCACAGACGCTCGCTCTTGGCTGCATTCGTTTCAGCTCGTGGCAGCCAGTCTAAAAAACACTATCTTGGACTTCTCTGGATTTTCCCAGGCGAGCTATTGGCAGCATGTTCAGAACCACTGTTTCTGAGGCTAATTCTTGAACCGTAAGTCATAGACGCTCGATCTTGGCGGCATTCGTCTCAGCGCCTGGCAATTAGTATAGAAGCACTGTTTCCCACTGTTTCTGAGGCTAATTCTTGAACCGTAAGTCATAGACGCTAGATCTTGGCTGCATTCGTCTCAGCACCTGGCAATTAGTATAGAAGCACTGTCTTTGACTTCTCTGGATGTTTCCCAGGCGAGCTATTGACAAGTCAATCCTAGACGCTCGATCTTGGTTATTTTCGCTTTCGCGGCTAGCAGCAAAGTTCAGAACCATGTTTCTGTGAATAACTCTTGAACCGTAAGTCACTGACGCTCGCTCTTGGCTGCATTCGTTTCAGCTCGTGGCAGCCAGTCTAAAAAACACAATCATGGACTTCTCTGGATGTTTCCCAGGCGAGCTATTGGCAGCATGTTCAGAACCACTGTTTCTGAGGCTAATTCTTGAACCGTAAGTCATAGACGCTCGATCTTGGCGGCATTCGTCTCAGCGCCTGGCAATTAGTATAGAAGCACTGTTTCCCACTGTTTCTGAGGCTAATTCTTGAACCGTAAGTCATAGACGCTAGATATTGGCGGCATTCGTCTCAGCGCCTGGCAATTAGTATAGAAGCACTGTCTTTGACTTCTCTGGATGTTTCCCAGGCGAGCTTTTGACAAGTAAATCCTAGACGCTCGATCTTGGTTATTTTCGCTTTCGCGGCTGGCAGCAAAGTTCAGAACCATGTTTCTGTGAATAACTTTTGAACCGTAAGTCACAGACGCTCGCTCTTGGCTGCATTCGTTTCAGCTCGTGGCAGCCAGTCTAAAAAACACAATCTTGGACTTCTCTGGATGTTTCCCAGGCGAGCTATTGGCAGCATGTTCAGAACCACTGTTTCTGAGGCTAATTCTTGAACCGTAAGTCATAGACGCTCGATCTTGGCGGCATTCGTCTCAGCGCCTGGCAATTAGTATAGAAGCACTGTTTCCCACTGTTTCTGAGGCTAATTCTTGAACCGTAAGTCATAGACGCTAGATCTTGGCGGCATTCGTCTCAGCGCCTGACAATTAGTATCGAAGCACTGTCTTTGACTTCTCTGGATGTTTCCCAGGCGAGCTATTGACAAGTAAATCCTAGACGCTCGATCTTGGTTATTTTCGCTTTCGCGGCTGGCAGCAAAGTTCAGAACCATGTTTCTGTGAATAACTTTTGAACCGTAAGTCACAGACGCTAGCTCTTGGCTGCATTCGTTTCAGCTCGTGGCAGCCAGTCTAAAAAACACAATCTTGGACTTCTCTGGATGTTTCCCAGGCGAGCTATTGGCAGCATGTTCAGAACCACTGTTTCTGAGGCTAATTCTTGAACCGTAAGTCATAGACGCTCGATCTTGGCGGCATTCGTCTCAGCGCCTGGCAATTAGTATAGAAGCACTGTTTCCCACTGTTTCTGAGGCTAATTCTTGAACCGTAAGTCATAGACGCTAGATCTTGGCGGCATTCGTCTCAGCACCTGGCAATTAGTATAGAAGCACTGTCTTTGACTTCTCTGGATGTTTCCCAGGCGAGCTATTGACAAGTAAATCCTAGACGCTCGATCTTGGTTATTTTCGCTTTCGCGGCTAGCAGCAAAGTTCAGAACCATGTTTCTGTGAATAACTCTTGAACCGTAAGTCACTGACGCTCGCTCTTGGCTGCATTCGTTTCAGCTCGTGGCAGCCAGTCTAAAAAACACAATCTTGGACTTCTCTGGATGTTTCCCAGGCGAGCTATTGGCAGCATGTTCAGAACCACTGTTTCTGAGGCTAATTCTTGAACCGTAAGTCATAGACGCTCGATCTTGGCGGCATTCGTCTCAGCGCCTGGCAATTAGTATAGAAGCACTGTTTCCCACTGTTTCTGAGGCTAATTCTTGAACCGTAAGTCATAGACGCTAGATCTTGGCGGCATTCGTCTCAGCGCCTGGCAATTAGTATAGAAGCACTGTCTTTGACTTCTCTGGATGTTTCCCAGGCGAGCTTTTGACAAGTAAATCCTAGACGCTCGATCTTGGTTATTTTCGCTTTCGCGTCTGGCAGCAAAGTTCAGAACGATGTTTCTGTGAATAACTTTTGAACCGTAAGTCACAGACGCTCGCTCTTGGCTGCATTCGTTTCAGCTCGTGGCAGCCAGTCTAAAAAACACAATCTTGGACTTCTCTGGATGTTTCCCAGGCGAGCTATTGGCAGCATGTTCAGAACCACTGTTTCTGAGGCTAATTCTTGAACCGTAAGTCATAGACGCTCGATCTTGGCGGCATTCGTCTCAGCGCCTGGCAATTAGTATAGAAGCACTGTTTCCCTCTGTTTCTGAGGCTAATTCTTGAACCGTAAGTCATAGACGCTAGATCTTGGCGGCATTCGTCTCAGCGCCTGGCAATTAGTATAGAAGCACTGTCTTTGACTTCTCTGGATGTTTCCCAGGCGAGCTATTGACAAGTAAATCCTAGACGCTCGATCTTGGTTATTTTTGCTTTCGCGGCTGGCAGCAAAGTTCAGAACCATGTTTCTGTGAATAACTTTTGAACCGTAAGTCACAGACGCTAGCTCTTGGCTGCATTCGTTTCAGCTCGTGGCAGCCAGTCTAAAAAACACAATCTTGGACTTCTCTGGATGTTTCCCAGGCGAGCTATTGGCAGCATGTTCAGAACCACTGTTTCTGAGGCTAATTCTTGAACCGTAAGTCATAGACGCTCGATCTTGGCGGCATTCGTCTCAGCGCCTGGCAATTAGTATAGAAGCACTGTTTCCCACTGTTTCTGAGGCTAATTCTTGAACCGTAAGTCATAGACGCTAGATCTTGGCTGCATTCGTCTCAGCACCTGGCAATTAGTATAGAAGCACTGTCTTTGACTTCTCTGGATGTTTCCCAGGCGAGCTATTGACAAGTCAATCCTAGACGCTCGATCTTGGTTATTTTCGCTTTCGCGGCTAGCAGCAAAGTTCAGAACCATGTTTCTGTGAATAACTCTTGAACCGTAAGTCACTGACGCTCGCTCTTGGCTGCATTCGTTTCAGCTCGTGGCAGCCAGTCTAAAAAACACAATCTTGGACTTCTCTGGATGTTTCCCAGGCGAGCTATTGGCAGCATGTTCAGAACCACTGTTTCTGAGGCTAATTCTTGAACCGTAAGTCATAGACGCTCGATCTTGGCGGCATTCGTCTCAGCGTCTGGCAATTAGTATAGAAGCACTGTTTCCCACTGTTTCTGAGGCTAATTCTTGAACCGTAAGTCATAGACGCTAGATCTTGGCGGCATTCGTCTCAGCGCCTGGCAATTAGTATAGAAGCACTGTCTTTGACTTCTCTGGATGTTTCCCAGGCGAGCTTTTGACAAGTAAATCCTAGACGCTCGATCTTGGTTATTTTCGCTTTCGCGGCTGGCAGCAAAGTTCAGAACGATGTTTCTGTGAATAACTTTTGAACCGTAAGTCACAGACGCTCGCTCTTGGCTGCATTCGTTTCAGCTCGTGGCAGCCAGTCTAAAAAACACAATCTTGGACTTCTCTGGATGTTTCCCAGGCGAGCTATTGGCAGCATGTTCAGAACCACTGTTTCTGAGGCTAATTCTTGAACCGTAAGTCATAGACGCTCGATCTTGGCGGCATTCGTCTCAGCGCCTGGCAATTAGTATAGAAGCACTGTTTCCCACTGTATCTGAGGCTAATTCTTGAACCGTAAGTCATAGACGCTAGATCTTGGCGGCATTCGTCTCAGCGCCTGGCAATTAGTATAGAAGCACTGTCTTTGACTTCTCTGGATGTTTCCCAGGCGAGCTATTGACAAGTAAATCCTAGACGCTCGATCTTGGTTATTTTCGCTTTCGCGGCTGGCAGCAAAGTTCAGAACCATGTTTCTGTGAATAACTTTTGAACCGTAAGTCACAGACGCTAGCTCTTGGCTGCATTCGTTTCAGCTCGTGGCAGCCAGTCTAAAAAACACAATCTTGGACTTCTCTGGATGTTTCCCAGGCGAGCTATTGGCAGCATGTTCAGAACCACTGTTTCTGAGGCTAATTCTTGAACCGTAAGTCATAGACGCTCGATCTTGGCGGCATTCGTCTCAGCGCCTGGCAATTAGTATAGAAGCACTGTTTCCCACTGTTTCTGAGGCTAATTCTTGAACCGTAAGTCATAGACGCTAGATCTTGGCGCATTCGTCTCAGCACCTGGCAATTAGTTTAGAAGCACTGTCTTTGACTTCTCTGGATGTTTCCCAGGCGAGCTATTGACAAGTAAATCCTAGACGCTCGATCTTGGTTATTTTCGCTTTAGCGGCTAGCAGCAAAGTTCAGAACCATGTTTCTGTGAATAACTCTTGAACCGTAAGTCACTGACGCTCGCTCTTGGCTGCATTCGTTTCAGCTCGTGGCAGCCAGTCTTAAAAACACAATCTTGGACTTCTCTGGATGTTTCCCAGGCGAGCTATTGGCAGCATGTTCAGAACCACTGTTTCTGAGGCTAATTCTTGAACCGTAAGTCATAGACGCTCGATCTTGGCGGCATTCGTCTCAGCGCCTGGCAATTAGTATAGAAGCACTGTTTCCCACTGTTTCTGAGGCTAATTCTTGAACCGTAAGTCATAGACGCTAGATCTTGGCGGCATTCGTCTCAGCGCCTGGCAATTAGTATAGAAGCACTGTCTTTGACTTCTCTGGATGTTTCCCAGGCGAGCTATTGACAAGTAAATCCTAGACGCTCGATCTTGGTTATTTTCGCTTTCGCGGCTGGCAGCAAAGTTCAGAACCATGTTTCTGTGAATAACTTTTGAACCGTAAGTCACAGACGCTCGCTCTTGGCTGCATTCGTTTCAGCTCGTGGCAGCCAGTCTAAAAAACACTATCTTGGACTTCTCTGAATGTTTCCCAGGCGAGCTATTGGCAGCATGTTCAGAACCACTGTTTCTGAGGCTAATTCTTGAACCGTGTCATAGACGCTCGATCTTGGCGGCATTCGTCTCAGCGCCTGGCAATTAGTATAGAAGCACTGTTTCCCACTGTTTCTGAGGCTAATTCTTGAACCGTAAGTCATAGACGCTAGATCTTGGCGGCATTCGTCTCAGCGCCTGGCAATTAGTATAGAAGCACTGTCTTTGACTTCTCTGGATGTTTCCCAGGCGAGCTTTTGACAAGTAAATCCTAGACGCTCGATCTTGGTTATTTTCGCTTTCGCGGCTGGCAGCAAAGTTCAGAACCATGTTTCTGTGAATAACTTTTGAACCGTAAGTCACAGACGCTCGCTCTTGGCTGCATTCGTTTCAGCTCGTGGCAGCCAGTCTAAAAAACACAATCTTGGACTTCTCTGGATGTTTCCCAGGCGAGCTATTGGCAGCATGTTCAGAACCACTGTTTCTGAGGCTAATTCTTGAACCGTAAGTCATAGACGCTCGATCTTGGCGGCATTCGTCTCAGCGCCTGGCAATTAGTATAGAAGCACTGTTTCCCACTGTTTCTGAGGCTAATTCTTGAACCGTAAGTCATAGACGCTAGATCTTGGCGGCATTCGTCTCAGCGCCTGTCAATTAGTATAGAAGCACTGTCTTTGACTTCTCTGGATGTTTCCCAGGCGAGCTATTGACAAGTAAATCCTAGACGCTCGATCTTGGTTATTTTCGCTTTCGCGGCTGGCAGCAAAGTTCAGAACCATGTTTCTGTGAATAACTTTTGAACCGTAAGTCACAGACGCTCGCTCTTGGCTGCATTCGTTTCAGCTCGTGGCAGCCAGTCTAAAAAACACAATCTTGGACTTCTCTGGATGTTTCCCAGGCGAGCTATTGGCAGCATGTTCAGAACCACTGTTTCTGAGGCTAATTCTTGAACCGTAAGTCATAGACGCTCGATCTTGGCGGCATTCGTCTCAGCGCCTGGCAATTAGTATAGAAGCACTGTTTCCCACTGTTTCTGAGGCTAATTCTTGAACCGTAAGTCATAGACGCTAGATCTTGGCGGCATTCGTCTCAGCGCCTGGCAATTAGTATAGAAGCACTGTCTTTGACTTCTCTGGATGTTTCCCAGGCGAGCTATTGACAAGTAAATCCTAGACGCTCGATCTTGGTTATTTTCGCTTTCGCGGCTGGCAGCAAAGTTCAGAACCATGTTTCTGTGAATAACTTTTGAACCGTAAGTCACAGACGCTAGCTCTTGGCTGCATTCGTTTCAGCTCGTGGCAGCCAGTCTAAAAAACACAATCTTGGACTTCTCTGGATGTTTCCCAGGCGAGCTATTGGCAGCATGTTCAGAACCACTGTTTCTGAGGCTAATTCTTGAACCGTAAGTCATAGACGCTCGATCTTGGCGGCATTCGTCTCAGCGCCTGGCAATTAGTATAGAAGCACTGTTTCCCACTGTTTCTGAGGCTAATTCTTGAACCGTAAGTCATAGACGCTAGATCTTGGCGCATTCGTCTCAGCACCTGGCAATTAGTTTAGAAGCACTGTCTTTGACTTCTCTGGATGTTTCCCAGGCGAGCTATTGACAAGTAAATCCTAGACGCTCGATCTTGGTTATTTTCGCTTTAGCGGGTAGCAGCAAAGTTCAGAACCATGTTTCTGTGAATAACTCTTGAACCGTAAGTCACTGACGCTCGCTCTTGGCTGCATTCGTTTCAGCTCGTGGCAGCCAGTCTAAAAAACACAATCTTGGACTTCTCTGGATGTTTCCCAGGCGAGCTATTGGCAGCATGTTCAGAACCACTGTTTCTGAGGCTAATTCTTGAACCGTAAGTCATAGACGCTCGATCTTGGCGGCATTCGTCTCAGCGTCTGGCAATTAGTATAGAAGCACTGTTTCCCACTGTTTCTGAGGCTAATTCTTGAACCGTAAGTCATAGACGCTAGATCTTGGCGGCATTCGTCTCAGCGCCTGGCAATTAGTATAGAAGCACTGTCTTTGACTTCTCTGGATGTTTCCCAGGCGAGCTTTTGACAAGTAAATCCTAGACGCTCGATCTTGGTTATTTTCGCTTTCGCGGCTGGCAG
This sequence comes from Rhinoderma darwinii, assembly GCF_050947455.1. Taxonomy (NCBI): domain Eukaryota; kingdom Metazoa; phylum Chordata; class Amphibia; order Anura; family Rhinodermatidae; genus Rhinoderma; species Rhinoderma darwinii. The sequence goes on from NW_027463615.1 coordinate 24,526, forward strand.
CAAAGTTCAGAACGATGTTTCTGTGAATAACTTTTGAACCGTAAGTCACAGACGCTCGCTCTTGGCTGCATTCGTTTCAGCTCGTGGCAGCCAGTCTAAAAAACACAATCTTGGACTTCTCTGGATGTTTCCCAGGCGAGCTATTGGCAGCATGTTCAGAACCACTGTTTCTGAGGCTAATTCTTGAACCGTAAGTCATAGACGCTCGATCTTGGCGGCATTCGTCTCAGCGCCTGGCAATTAGTATAGAAGCACTGTTTCCCACTGTTTCTGAGGCTAATTCTTGAACCGTAAGTCATAGACGCTAGATCTTGGCGGCATTCGTCTCAGCGCCTGGCAATTAGTATAGAAGCACTGTCTTTGACTTCTCTGGATGTTTCCCAGGCGAGCTATTGACAAGTAAATCCTAGACGCTCGATCTTGGTTATTTTCGCTTTCGCGGCTGGCAGCAAAGTTCAGAACCATGTTTCTGTGAATAACTTTTGAACCGTAAGTCACAGACGCTAGCTCTTGGCTGCATTCGTTTCAGCTCGTGGCAGCCAGTCTAAAAAACACAATCTTGGACTTCTCTGGATGTTTCCCAGGCGAGCTATTGGCAGCATGTTCAGAACCACTGTTTCTGAGGCTAATTCTTGAACCGTGTCATAGACGCTCGATCTTGGCGGCATTCGTCTCAGCGCCTGGCAATTAGTATAGAAGCACTGTTTCCCACTGTTTCTGAGGCTAATTCTTGAACCGTAAGTCATAGACGCTAGATCTTGGCGGCATTCGTCTCAGCGCCTGGCAATTAGTATAGAAGCACTGTCTTTGACTTCTCTGGATGTTTCCCAGGCGAGCTATTGACAAGTAAATCCTAGACGCTCGATCTTGGTTATTTTCGCTTTCGCGGCTGGCAGCAAAGTTCAGAACCATGTTTCTGTGAATAACTTTTGAACCGTAAGTCACAGACGCTCGCTCTTGGCTGCATTCGTTTCAGCTCGTGGCAGCCAGTCTAAAAAACACTATCTTGGACTTCTCTGAATGTTTCCCAGGCGAGCTATTGGCAGCATGTTCAGAACCACTGTTTCTGAGGCTAATTCTTGAACCGTGTCATAGACGCTCGATCTTGGCGGCATTCGTCTCAGCGCCTGGCAATTAGTATAGAAGCACTGTTTCCCACTGTTTCTGAGGCTAATTCTTGAACCGTAAGTCATAGACGCTAGATCTTGGCGGCATTCGTCTCAGCGCCTGGCAATTAGTATAGAAGCACTGTCTTTGACTTCTCTGGATGTTTCCCAGGCGAGCTTTTGACAAGTAAATCCTAGACGCTCGATCTTGGTTATTTTCGCTTTCGCGGCTGGCAGCAAAGTTCAGAACCATGTTTCTGTGAATAACTTTTGAACCGTAAGTCACAGACGCTCGCTCTTGGCTGCATTCGTTTCAGCTCGTGGCAGCCAGTCTAAAAAACACAATCTTGGACTTCTCTGGATGTTTCCCAGGCGAGCTATTGGCAGCATGTTCAGAACCACTGTTTCTGAGGCTAATTCTTGAACCGTAAGTCATAGACGCTCGATCTTGGCGGCATTCGTCTCAGCGCCTGGCAATTAGTATAGAAGCACTGTTTCCCACTGTTTCTGAGGCTAATTCTTGAACCGTAAGTCATAGACGCTAGATCTTGGCGGCATTCGTCTCAGCGCCTGTCAATTAGTATAGAAGCACTGTCTTTGACTTCTCTGGATGTTTCCCAGGCGAGCTATTGACAAGTAAATCCTAGACGCTCGATCTTGGTTATTTTCGCTTTCGCGGCTGGCAGCAAAGTTCAGAACCATGTTTCTGTGAATAACTTTTGAACCGTAAGTCACAGACGCTCGCTCTTGGCTGCATTCGTTTCAGCTCGTGGCAGCCAGTCTAAAAAACACAATCTTGGACTTCTCTGGATGTTTCCCAGGCGAGCTATTGGCAGCATGTTCAGAACCACTGTTTCTGAGGCTAATTCTTGAACCGTAAGTCATAGACGCTCGATCTTGGCGGCATTCGTCTCAGCGCCTGGCAATTAGTATAGAAGCACTGTTTCCCACTGTTTCTGAGGCTAATTCTTGAACCGTAAGTCATAGACGCTAGATCTTGGCGGCATTCGTCTCAGCGCCTGCCAATTAGTATAGAAGCACTGTCTTTGACTTCTCTGGATGTTTCCCAGGCGAGCTATTGACAAGTAAATCCTAGACGCTCGATCTTGGTTATTTTCGCTTTCGCGGCTGGCAGCAAAGTTCAGAACCATGTTTCTGTGAATAACTTTTGAACCGTAAGTCACAGACGCTAGCTCTTGGCTGCATTCGTTTCAGCTCGTGGCAGCCAGTCTAAAAAACACAATCTTGGACTTCTCTGGATGTTTCCCAGGCGAGCTATTGGCAGCATGTTCAGAACCACTGTTTCTGAGGCTAATTCTTGAACCGTAAGTCATAGACGCTCGATCTTGGCGGCATTCGTCTCAGCGCCTGGCAATTAGTATAGAAGCACTGTTTCCCACTGTTTCTGAGGCTAATTCTTGAACCGTAAGTCATAGACGCTAGATCTTGGCGCATTCGTCTCAGCACCTGGCAATTAGTTTAGAAGCACTGTCTTTGACTTCTCTGGATGTTTCCCAGGCGAGCTATTGACAAGTAAATCCTAGACGCTCGATCTTGGTTATTTTCGCTTTCGCGGCTGGCAGCAAAGTTCAGAACCATGTTTCTGTGAATAACTCTTGAACCGTAAGTCACTGACGCTCGCTCTTGGCTGCATTCGTTTCAGCTCGTGGCAGCCAGTCTTAAAAACACAATCTTGGACTTCTCTGGATGTTTCCCAGGCGAGCTATTGGCAGCATGTTCAGAACCACTGTTTCTGAGGCTAATTCTTGAACCGTAAGTCATAGACGCTCGATCTTGGCGGCATTCGTCTCAGCGCCTGGCAATTAGTATAGAAGCACTGTTTCCCACTGTTTCTGAGGTTAATTCTTGAACCGTAAGTCATAGACGCTAGATCTTGGCGGCATTCGTCTCAGCGCCTGGCAATTAGTATAGAAGCACTGTCTTTGACTTCTCTGGATGTTTCCCAGGCGAGCTATTGACAAGTAAATCCTAGACGCTCGATCTTGGTTATTTTCGCTTTCGCGGCTGGCAGCAAAGTTCAGAACCATGTTTCTGTGAATAACTTTTGAACCGTAAGTCACAGACGCTCGCTCTTGGCTGCATTCGTTTCAGCTCGTGGCAGCCAGTCTAAAAAACACTATCTTGGACTTCTCTGAATGTTTCCCAGGCGAGCTATTGGCAGCATGTTCAGAACCACTGTTTCTGAGGCTAATTCTTGAACCGTGTCATAGACGCTCGATCTTGGCGGCATTCGTCTCAGCGCCTGGCAATTAGTAAAGAAGCACTGTTTCCCACTGTTTCTGAGGCTAATTCTTGAACCGTAAGTCATAGACGCTAGATCTTGGCGGCATTCGTCTCAGCGCCTGGCAATTAGTATAGAAGCACTGTCTTTGACTTCTCTGGATGTTTCCCAGGCGAGCTTTTGACAAGTAAATCCTAGACGCTCGATCTTGGTTATTTTCGCTTTCGCGGCTGGCAGCAAAGTTCAGAACCATGTTTCTGTGAATAACTTTTGAACCGTAAGTCACAGACGCTCGCTCTTGGCTGCATTCGTTTCAGCTCGTGGCAGCCAGTCTAAAAACACAATCTTGGACTTCTCTGGATGTTTCCCAGGCGAGCTATTGGCAGCATGTTCAGAACCACTGTTTCTGAGGCTAATTCTTGAACCGTGTCATAGACGCTCGATCTTGGCGGCATTCGTCTCAGCGCCTGGCAATTAGTATAGAAGCACTGTTTCCCACTGTTTCTGAGGCTAATTCTTGAACCGTAAGTCATAGACGCTAGATCTTGGCGGCATTCGTCTCAGCGCCTGTCAATTAGTATAGAAGCACTGTCTTTGACTTCTCTGGATGTTTCCCAGGCGAGCTATTGACAAGTAAATCCTAGACGCTCGATCTTGGTTATTTTCGCTTTCGCGGCTGGCAGCAAAGTTCAGAACCATGTTTCTGTGAATAACTTTTGAACCGTAAGTCACAGACGCTCGCTCTTGGCTGCATTCGTTTCAGCTCGTGGCAGCCAGTCTAAAAAACACTATCTTGGACTTCTCTGAATGTTTCCCAGGCGAGCTATTGGCAGCATGTTCAGAACCACTGTTTCTGAGGCTAATTCTTGAACCGTGTCATAGACGCTCGATCTTGGCGGCATTCGTCTCAGCGCCTGGCAATTAGTAAAGAAGCACTGTTTCCCACTGTTTCTGAGGCTAATTCTTGAACCGTAAGTCATAGACGCTAGATCTTGGCGGCATTCGTCTCAGCGCCTGGCAATTAGTATAGAAGCACTGTCTTTGACTTCTCTGGATGTTTCCCAGGCGAGCTTTTGACAAGTAAATCCTAGACGCTCGATCTTGGTTATTTTCGCTTTCGCGGCTGGCAGCAAAGTTCAGAACCATGTTTCTGTGAATAACTTTTGAACCGTAAGTCACAGACGCTCGCTCTTGGCTGCATTCGTTTCAGCTCGTGGCAGCCAGTCTAAAAACACAATCTTGGACTTCTCTGGATGTTTCCCAGGCGAGCTATTGGCAGCATGTTCAGAACCACTGTTTCTGAGGCTAATTCTTGAACCGTGTCATAGACGCTCGATCTTGGCGGCATTCGTCTCAGCGCCTGGCAATTAGTATAGAAGCACTGTTTCCCACTGTTTCTGAGGCTAATTCTTGAACCGTAAGTCATAGACGCTAGATCTTGGCGGCATTCGTCTCAGCGCCTGTCAATTAGTATAGAAGCACTGTCTTTGACTTCTCTGGATGTTTCCCAGGCGAGCTATTGACAAGTAAATCCTAGACGCTCGATCTTGGTTATTTTCGCTTTCGCGGCTGGCAGCAAAGTTCAGAACCATGTTTCTGTGAATAACTTTTGAACCGTAAGTCACAGACGCTCGCTCTTGGCTGCATTCGTTTCAGCTCGTGGCAGCCAGTCTAAAAAACACAATCTTGGACTTCTCTGGATGTTTCCCAGGCGAGCTATTGGCAGCATGTTCAGAACCACTGTTTCTGAGGCTAATTCTTGAACCGTAAGTCATAGACGCTCGATCTTGGCGGCATTCGTCTCAGCGCCTGGCAATTAGTATAGAAGCACTGTTTCCCACTGTTTCTGAGGCTAATTCTTGAACCGTAAGTCATAGACGCTAGATCTTGGCGGCATTCGTCTCAGCACCTGGCAATTAGTATAGAAGCACTGTCTTTGACTTCTCTGGATGTTTCCCAGGCGAGCTATTGACAAGTAAATCCTAGACGCTCGATCTTGGTTATTTTCGCTTTCGCGGCTAGCAGCAAAGTTCAGAACCATGTTTCTGTGAATAACTCTTGAACCGTAAGTCACTGACGCTCGCTCTTGGCTGCATTCGTTTCAGCTCGTGGCAGCCAGTCTAAAAAACACAATCTTGGACTTCTCTGGATGTTTCCCAGGCGAGCTATTGGCAGCATGTTCAGAACCACTGTTTCTGAGGCTAATTCTTGAACCGTAAGTCATAGACGCTCGATCTTGGCGGCATTCGTCTCAGCGCCTGGCAATTAGTATAGAAGCACTGTTTCCCACTGTTTCTGAGGCTAATTCTTGAACCGTAAGTCATAGACGCTAGATCTTGGCGGCATTCGTCTCAGCGCCTGGCAATTAGTATAGAAGCACTGTCTTTGACTTCTCTGGATGTTTCCCAGGCGAGCTATTGACAAGTAAATCCTAGACGCTCGATCTTGGTTATTTTCGCTTTCGCGGCTGGCAGCAAAGTTCAGAACCATGTTTCTGTGAATAACTTTTGAACCGTAAGTCACAGACGCTAGCTCTTGGCTGCATTCGTTTCAGCTCGTGGCAGCCAGTCTAAAAAACACAATCTTGGACTTCTCTGGATGTTTCCCAGGCGAGCTATTGGCAGCATGTTCAGAACCACTGTTTCTGAGGCTAATTCTTGAACCGTAAGTCATAGACGCTCGATCTTGGCGTCATTCGTCTCAGCGCCTGGCAATTAGTATAGAAGCACTGTTTCCCACTGTTTCTGAGGCTAATTCTTGAACCGTAAGTCATAGACGCTCGATCTTGGCGGCATTCGTCTCAGCGCCTGGCAATTAGTATAGAAGCACTGTTTCCCACTGTTTCTGAGGCTAATTCTTGAACCGTAAGTCATAGACGCTAGATCTTGGCGGCATTCGTCTCAGCGCCTGGCAATTAGTATAGAAGCACTGTCTTTGACTTCTCTGGATGTTTCCCAGGCGAGCTATTGACAAGTAAATCCTAGACGCTCGATCTTGGTTATTTTCGCTTTCGCGGCTGGCAGCAAAGTTCAGAACCATGTTTCTGTGAATAACTTTTGAACCGTAAGTCACAGACGCTAGCTCTTGGCTGCATTCGTTTCAGCTCGTGGCAGCCAGTCTAAAAAACACAATCTTGGACTTCTCTGGATGTTTCCCAGGCGAGCTATTGGCAGCATGTTCAGAACCACTGTTTCTGAGGCTAATTCTTGAACCGTAAGTCATAGACGCTCGATCTTGGCGGCATTCGTCTCAGCGCCTGGCAATTAGTATAGAAGCACTGTTTCCCACTGTTTCTGAGGCTAATTCTTGAACCGTAAGTCATAGACGCTAGATCTTGGCGGCATTCGTCTCAGCACCTGGCAATTAGTATAGAAGCACTGTCTTTGACTTCTCTGGATGTTTCCCAGGCGAGCTATTGACAAGTAAATCCTAGACGCTCGATCTTGGTTATTTTCGCTTTCGCGGCTAGCAGCAAAGTTCAGAACCATGTTTCTGTGAATAACTTTTGAACCGTAAGTCACAGACGCTAGCTCTTGGCTGCATTCGTTTCAGCTCGTGGCAGCCAGTCTAAAAAACACAATCTTGGACTTCTCTGGATGTTTCCCAGGCGAGCTATTGGCAGCATGTTCAGAACCACTGTTTCTGAGGCTAATTCTTGAACCGTAAGTCATAGACGCTCGATCTTGGCGGCATTCGTCTCAGCGCCTGGCAATTAGTATAGAAGCACTGTTTCCCACTGTTTCTGAGGCTAATTCTTGAACCGTAAGTCATAGACGCTAGATCTTGGCGGCATTCGTCTCAGCACCTGGCAATTAGTATAGAAGCACTGTCTTTGACTTCTCTGGATGTTTCCCAGGCGAGCTATTGAAAAGTAAATCCTAGACGCTCGATCTTGGTTATTTTCGCTTTCGCGGCTAGCAGCAAAGTTCAGAACCATGTTTCTGTGAATAACTCTTGAACCGTAAGTCACTGACGCTCGCTCTTGGCTGCATTCGTTTCAGCTCGTGGCAGCCAGTCTAAAAAACACAATCTTGGACTTCTCTGGATGTTTCCCAGGCGAGCTATTGGCAGCATGTTCAGAACCACTGTTTCTGAGGCTAATTCTTGAACCGTAAGTCATAGACGCTCGATCTTGGCGGCATTCGTCTCAGCGCCTGGCAATTAGTATAGAAGCACTGTTTCCCACTGTTTCTGAGGCTAATTCTTGAACCGTAAGTCATAGACGCTAGATCTTGGCGGCATTCGTCTCAGCGCCTGGCAATTAGTATAGAAGCACTGTCTTTGACTTCTCTGGATGTTTCCCAGGCGAGCTATTGACAAGTAAATCCTAGACGCTCGATCTTGGTTATTTTCGCTTTCGCGGCTGGCAGCAAAGTTCAGAACCATGTTTCTGTGAATAACTTTTGAACCGTAAGTCACAGACGCTAGCTCTTGGCTGCATTCGTTTCAGCTCGTGGCAGCCAGTCTAAAAAACACAATCTTGGACTTCTCTGGATGTTTCCCAGGCGAGCTATTGGCAGCATGTTCAGAACCACTGTTTCTGAGGCTAATTCTTGAACCGTAAGTCATAGACGCTCGATCTTGGCGGCATTCTTCTCAGCGCCTGGCAATTAGTATAGAAGCACTGTTTCCCACTGTTTCTGAGGCTAATTCTTGAACCGTAAGTCATAGACGCTAGATCTTGGCGGCATTCGTCTCAGCGCCTGGCAATTAGTATAGAAGCACTGTCTTTGACTTCTCTGGATGTTTCCCAGGCGAGCTATTGACAAGTAAATCCTAGACGCTCGATCTTGGTTATTTTCGCTTTCGCGGCTGGCAGCAAAGTTCAGAACCATGTTTCTGTGAATAACTTTTGAACCGTAAGTCACAGACGCTAGCTCTTGGCTGCATTCGTTTCAGCTCGTGGCAGCCAGTCTAAAAAACACAATCTTGGACTTCTCTGGATGTTTCCCAGGCGAGCTATTGGCAGCATGTAAAGAACCACTGTTTCTGAGGCTAATTCTTGAACCGTAAGTCATAGACGCTCGATCTTGGCGGCATTCGTCTCAGCGCCTGGCAATTAGTATAGAAGCACTGTTTCCCACTGTTTCTGAGGCTAATTCTTGAACCGTAAGTCATAGACGCTAGATCTTGGCGGCATTCGTCTCAGCACCTGGCAATTAGTATAGAAGCACTGTCTTTGACTTCTCTGGATGTTTCCCAGGCGAGCTATTGACAAGTAAATCCTAGACGCTCGATCTTGGTTATTTTCGCTTTCGCGGCTGGCAGCAAAGTTCAGAACCATGTTTCTGTGAATAACTTTTGAACCGTAAGTCACAGACGCTAGCTCTTGGCTGCATTCGTTTCAGCTCGTGGCAGCCAGTCTAAAAAACACAATCTTGGACTTCTCTGGATGTTTCCCAGGCGAGCTATTGGCAGCATGTTCAGAACCACTGTTTCTGAGGCTAATTCTTGAACCGTAAGTCATAGACGCTCGATCTTGGCGGCATTCGTCTCAGCGCCTGGCAATTAGTATAGAAGCACTGTTTCCCACTGTTTCTGAGGCTAATTCTTGAACCGTAAGTCATAGACGCTAGATCTTGGCGGCATTCGTCTCAGCGCCTGGCAATTAGTATAGAAGCACTGTCTTTGACTTCTCTGGATGTTTCCCAGGCGAGCTATTGACAAGTAAATCCTAGACGCTCGATCTTGGTTATTTTCGCTTTCGCGGCTGGCAGCAAAGTTCAGAACCATGTTTCTGTGAATAACTTTTGAACCGTAAGTCACAGACGCTAGCTCTTGGCTGCATTCGTTTCAGCTCGTGGCAGCCAGTCTAAAAAACACAATCTTGGACTTCTCTGGATGTTTCCCAGGCGAGCTATTGGCAGCATGTAAAGAACCACTGTTTCTGAGGCTAATTCTTGAACCGTAAGTCATAGACGCTCGATCTTGGCGGCATTCGTCTCAGCGCCTGGCAATTAGTATAGAAGCACTGTTTCCCACTGTTTCTGAGGCTAATTCTTGAACCGTAAGTCATAGACGCTAGATCTTGGCGGCATTCGTCTCAGCACCTGGCAATTAGTATAGAAGCACTGTCTTTGACTTCTCTGGATGTTTCCCAGGCGAGCTATTGACAAGTAAATCCTAGACGCTCGATCTTGGTTATTTTCGCTTTCGCGGCTGGCAGCAAAGTTCAGAACCATGTTTCTGTGAATAACTTTTGAACCGTAAGTCACAGACGCTAGCTCTTGGCTGCATTCGTTTCAGCTCGTGGCAGCCAGTCTAAAAAACACAATCTTGGACTTCTCTGGATGTTTCCCAGGCGAGCTATTGGCAGCATGTTCAGAACCACTGTTTCTGAGGCTAATTCTTGAACCGTAAGTCATAGACGCTCGATCTTGGCGGCATTCGTCTCAGCGCCTGGCAATTAGTATAGAAGCACTGTTTCCCACTGTTTCTGAGGCTAATTCTTGAACCGTAAGTCATAGACGCTAGATCTTGGCGGCATTCGTCTCAGCACCTGGCAATTAGTATAGAAGCACTGTCTTTGACTTCTCTGGATGTTTCCCAGGCGAGCTATTGACAAGTAAATCCTAGAAGCTCGATCTTGGTTATTTTCGCTTTCGCGGCAAGCAGCAAAGTTCAGAACCATGTTTCTGTGAATATCTCTTGAACCGTAAGTCACTGACGCTCGCTCTTGGCTGCATTCGTTTCAGCTCGTGGCAGCCAGTCTAAAAAACACAATCTTGGACTTCTCTGGATGTTTCCCAGGCGAGCTATTGGCAGCATGTTCAGAACCACTGTTTCTGAGGCTAATTCTTGAACCGTAAGTCATAGACGCTCGATCTTGGCTGCATTCGTCTCAGCGCCTGGCAATTAGTATAGAAGCACTGTTTCCCACTGTTTCTGAGGCTAATTCTTGAACCGTAAGTCATAGACGCTAGATCTTGGCGGCATTCGTCTCAGCGCCTGGCAATTAGTATAGAAGCACTGTCTTTGACTTCTCTGGATGTTTCCCAGGCGAGCTATTGACAAGTAAATCCTAGACGCTCGATCTTGGTTATTTTCGCTTTCGCGGCTGGCAGCAAAGTTCAGAACCATGTTTCTGTGAATAACTTTTGAACCGTAAGTCACAGACGCTAGCTCTTGGCTGCATTCGTTTCAGCTCGTGGCAGCCAGTCTAAAAAACACAATCTTGGACTTCTCTGGATGTTTCCCAGGCGAGCTATTGGCAGCATGTTCAGAACCACTGTTTCTGAGGCTAATTCTTGAACCGTAAGTCATAGACGCTCGATCTTGGCGGCATTCGTCTCAGCGCCTGGCAATTAGTATAGAAGCACTGTTTCCCACTGTTTCTGAGGCTAATTCTTGAACCGTAAGTCATAGACGCTAGATCTTGGCGGCATTCGTCTCAGCACCTGGCAATTAGTATAGAAGCACTGTCTTTGACTTCTCTGGATGTTTCCCAGGCGAGCTATTGACAAGTAAATCCTAGACGCTCGATCTTGGTTATTTTCGCTTTCGCGGCTAGCAGCAAAGTTCAGAACCATGTTTCTGTGAATAACTTTTGAACCGTAAGTCACAGACGCTAGCTCTTGGCTGCATTCGTTTCAGCTCGTGGCAGCCAGTCTAAAAAACACAATCTTGGACTTCTCTGGATGTTTCCCAGGCGAGCTATTGGCAGCATGTTCAGAACCACTGTTTCTGAGGCTAATTCTTGAACCGTAAGTCATAGACGCTCGATCTTGGCGGCATTCGTCTCAGCGCCTGGCAATTAGTATAGAAGCACTGTTTCCCACTGTTTCTGAGGCTAATTCTTGAACCGTAAGTCATAGACGCTAGATCTTGGCGGCATTCGTCTCAGCACCTGGCAATTAGTATAGAAGCACTGTCTTTGACTTCTCTGGATGTTTCCCAGGCGAGCTATTGACAAGTAAATCCTAGACGCTCGATCTTGGTTATTTTCGCTTTCGCGGCTAGCAGCAAAGTTCAGAACCATGTTTCTGTGAATAACTCTTGAACCGTAAGTCACTGACGCTCGCTCTTGGCTGCATTCGTTTCAGCTCGTGGCAGCCAGTCTAAAAAACACAATCTTGGACTTCTCTGGATGTTTCCCAGGCGAGCTATTGGCAGCATGTTCAGAACCACTGTTTCTGAGGCTAATTCTTGAACCGTAAGTCATAGACGCTCGATCTTGGCGGCATTCGTCTCAGCGCCTGGCAATTAGTATAGAAGCACTGTTTCCCACTGTTTCTGAGGCTAATTCTTGAACCGTAAGTCATAGACGCTAGATCTTGGCGGCATTCGTCTCAGCGCCTGGCAATTAGTATAGAAGCACTGTCTTTGACTTCTCTGGATGTTTCCCAGGCGAGCTATTGACAAGTAAATCCTAGACGCTCGATCTTGGTTATTTTCGCTTTCGCGGCTGGCAGCAAAGTTCAGAACCATGTTTCTGTGAATAACTTTTGAACCGTAAGTCACAGACGCTAGCTCTTGGCTGCATTCGTTTCAGCTCGTGGCAGCCAGTCTAAAAAACACAATCTTGGACTTCTCTGGATGTTTCCCAGGCGAGCTATTGGCAGCATGTTCAGAACCACTGTTTCTGAGGCTAATTCTTGAACCGTAAGTCATAGACGCTCGATCTTGGCGGCATTCTTCTCAGCGCCTGGCAATTAGTATAGAAGCACTGTTTCCCACTGTTTCTGAGGCTAATTCTTGAACCGTAAGTCATAGACGCTAGATCTTGGCGGCATTCGTCTCAGCGCCTGGCAATTAGTATAGAAGCACTGTCTTTGACTTCTCTGGATGTTTCCCAGGCGAGCTATTGACAAGTAAATCCTAGACGCTCGATCTTGGTTATTTTCGCTTTCGCGGCTGGCAGCAAAGTTCAGAACCATGTTTCTGTGAATAACTTTTGAACCGTAAGTCACAGACGCTAGCTCTTGGCTGCATTCGTTTCAGCTCGTGGCAGCCAGTCTAAAAAACACAATCTTGGACTTCTCTGGATGTTTCCCAGGCGAGCTATTGGCAGCATGTTCAGAACCACTGTTTCTGAGGCTAATTCTTGAACCGTAAGTCATAGACGCTCGATCTTGGCGGCATTCGTCTCAGCGCCTGGCAATTAGTATAGAAGCACTGTTTCCCACTGTTTCTGAGGCTAATTCTTGAACCGTAAGTCATAGACGCTAGATCTTGGCGGCATTCGTCTCAGCGCCTGGCAATTAGTATAGAAGCACTGTCTTTGACTTCTCTGGATGTTTCCCAGGCGAGCTATTGACAAGTAAATCCTAGACGCTCGATCTTGGTTATTTTCGCTTTCGCGGCTGGCAGCAAAGTTCAGAACCATGTTTCTGTGAATAACTTTTGAACCGTAAGTCACAGACGCTAGCTCTTGGCTGCATTCGTTTCAGCTCGTGGCAGCCAGTCTAAAAAACACAATCTTGGACTTCTCTGGATGTTTCCCAGGCGAGCTATTGGCAGCATGTTCAGAACCACTGTTTCTGAGGCTAATTCTTGAACCGTAAGTCATAGACGCTCGATCTTGGCGGCATTCGTCTCAGCGCCTGGCAATTAGTATAGAAGCACTGTTTCCCACTGTTTCTGAGGCTAATTCTTGAACCGTAAGTCATAGACGCTAGATCTTGGCGGCATTCGTCTCAGCGCCTGGCAATTAGTATAGAAGCACTGTCTTTGACTTCTCTGGATGTTTCCCAGGCGAGCTATTGACAAGTAAATCCTAGACGCTCGATCTTGGTTATTTTCGCTTTCGCGGCTGGCAGCAAAGTTCAGAACCATGTTTCTGTGAATAACTTTTGAACCGTAAGTCACAGACGCTAGCTCTTGGCTGCATTCGTTTCAGCTCGTGGCAGCCAGTCTAAAAAACACAATCTTGGACTTCTCTGGATGTTTCCCAGGCGAGCTATTGGCAGCATGTAAAGAACCACTGTTTCTGAGGCTAATTCTTGAACCGTAAGTCATAGACGCTCGATCTTGGCGGCATTCGTCTCAGCGCCTGGCAATTAGTATAGAAGCACTGTTTCCCACTGTTTCTGAGGCTAATTCTTGAACCGTAAGTCATAGACGCTAGATCTTGGCGGCATTCGTCTCAGCACCTGGCAATTAGTATAGAAGCACTGTCTTTGACTTCTCTGGATGTTTCCCAGGCGAGCTATTGACAAGTAAATCCTAGACGCTCGATCTTGGTTATTTTCGCTTTCGCGGCTGGCAGCAAAGTTCAGAACCATGTTTCTGTGAATAACTTTTGAACCGTAAGTCACAGACGCTAGCTCTTGGCTGCATTCGTTTCAGCTCGTGGCAGCCAGTCTAAAAAACACAATCTTGGACTTCTCTGGATGTTTCCCAGGCGAGCTATTGGCAGCATGTTCAGAACCACTGTTTCTGAGGCTAATTCTTGAACCGTAAGTCATAGACGCTCGATCTTGGCGGCATTCGTCTCAGCGCCTGGCAATTAGTATAGAAGCACTGTTTCCCACTGTTTCTGAGGCTAATTCTTGAACCGTAAGTCATAGACGCTAGATCTTGGCGGCATTCGTCTCAGCACCTGGCAATTAGTATAGAAGCACTGTCTTTGACTTCTCTGGATGTTTCCCAGGCGAGCTATTGACAAGTAAATCCTAGAAGCTCGATCTTGGTTATTTTCGCTTTCGCGGCAAGCAGCAAAGTTCAGAACCATGTTTCTGTGAATATCTCTTGAACCGTAAGTCACTGACGCTCGCTCTTGGCTGCATTCGTTTCAGCTCGTGGCAGCCAGTCTAAAAAACACAATCTTGGACTTCTCTGGATGTTTCCCAGGCGAGCTATTGGCAGCATGTTCAGAACCACTGTTTCTGAGGCTAATTCTTGAACCGTAAGTCATAGACGCTCGATCTTGGCTGCATTCGTCTCAGCGCCTGGCAATTAGTATAGAAGCACTGTTTCCCACTGTTTCTGAGGCTAATTCTTGAACCGTAAGTCATAGACGCTAGATCTTGGCGGCATTCGTCTCAGCGCCTGGCAATTAGTATAGAAGCACTGTCTTTGACTTCTCTGGATGTTTCCCAGGCGAGCTATTGACAAGTAAATCCTAGACGCTCGATCTTGGTTATTTTCGCTTTCGCGGCTGGCAGCAAAGTTCAGAACCATGTTTCTGTGAATAACTTTTGAACCGTAAGTCACAGACGCTAGCTCTTGGCTGCATTCGTTTCAGCTCGTGGCAGCCAGTCTAAAAAACACAATCTTGGACTTCTCTGGATGTTTCCCAGGCGAGCTATTGGCAGCATGTTCAGAACCACTGTTTCTGAGGCTAATTCTTGAACCGTAAGTCATAGACGCTCGATCTTGGCGGCATTCGTCTCAGCGCCTGGCAATTAGTATAGAAGCACTGTTTCCCACTGTTTCTGAGGCTAATTCTTGAACCGTAAGTCATAGACGCTAGATCTTGGCGGCATTCGTCTCAGCACCTGGCAATTAGTATAGAAGCACTGTCTTTGACTTCTCTGGATGTTTCCCAGGCGAGCTATTGACAAGTAAATCCTAGACGCTCGATCTTGGTTATTTTCGCTTTCGCGGCTAGCAGCAAAGTTCAGAACCATGTTTCTGTGAATAACTTTTGAACCGTAAGTCACAGACGCTAGCTCTTGGCTGCATTCGTTTCAGCTCGTGGCAGCCAGTCTAAAAAACACAATCTTGGACTTCTCTGGATGTTTCCCAGGCGAGCTATTGGCAGCATGTTCAGAACCACTGTTTCTGAGGCTAATTCTTGAACCGTAAGTCATAGACGCTCGATCTTGGCGGCATTCGTCTCAGCGCCTGGCAATTAGTATAGAAGCACTGTTTCCCACTGTTTCTGAGGCTAATTCTTGAACCGTAAGTCATAGACGCTAGATCTTGGCGGCATTCGTCTCAGCACCTGGCAATTAGTATAGAAGCACTGTCTTTGACTTCTCTGGATGTTTCCCAGGCGAGCTATTGACAAGTAAATCCTAGACGCTCGATCTTGGTTATTTTCGCTTTCGCGGCTAGCAGCAAAGTTCAGAACCATGTTTCTGTGAATAACTCTTGAACCGTAAGTCACTGACGCTCGCTCTTGGCTGCATTCGTTTCAGCTCGTGGCAGCCAGTCTAAAAAACACAATCTTGGACTTCTCTGGATGTTTCCCAGGCGAGCTATTGGCAGCATGTTCAGAACCACTGTTTCTGAGGCTAATTCTTGAACCGTAAGTCATAGACGCTCGATCTTGGCGGCATTCGTCTCAGCGCCTGGCAATTAGTATAGAAGCACTGTTTCCCACTGTTTCTGAGGCTAATTCTTGAACCGTAAGTCATAGACGCTAGATCTTGGCGGCATTCGTCTCAGCGCCTGGCAATTAGTATAGAAGCACTGTCTTTGACTTCTCTGGATGTTTCCCAGGCGAGCTATTGACAAGTAAATCCTAGACGCTCGATCTTGGTTATTTTCGCTTTCGCGGCTGGCAGCAAAGTTCAGAACCATGTTTCTGTGAATAACTTTTGAACCGTAAGTCACAGACGCTAGCTCTTGGCTGCATTCGTTTCAGCTCGTGGCAGCCAGTCTAAAAAACACAATCTTGGACTTCTCTGGATGTTTCCCAGGCGAGCTATTGGCAGCATGTTCAGAACCACTGTTTCTGAGGCTAATTCTTGAACCGTAAGTCATAGACGCTCGATCTTGGCGGCATTCTTCTCAGCGCCTGGCAATTAGTATAGAAGCACTGTTTCCCACTGTTTCTGAGGCTAATTCTTGAACCGTAAGTCATAGACGCTAGATCTTGGCGGCATTCGTCTCAGCGCCTGGCAATTAGTATAGAAGCACTGTCTTTGACTTCTCTGGATGTTTCCCAGGCGAGCTATTGACAAGTAAATCCTAGACGCTCGATCTTGGTTATTTTCGCTTTCGCGGCTGGCAGCAAAGTTCAGAACCATGTTTCTGTGAATAACTTTTGAACCGTAAGTCACAGACGCTAGCTCTTGGCTGCATTCGTTTCAGCTCGTGGCAGCCAGTCTAAAAAACACAATCTTGGACTTCTCTGGATGTTTCCCAGGCGAGCTATTGGCAGCATGTTCAGAACCACTGTTTCTGAGGCTAATTCTTGAACCGTAAGTCATAGACGCTCGATCTTGGCGGCATTCGTCTCAGCGCCTGGCAATTAGTATAGAAGCACTGTTTCCCACTGTTTCTGAGGCTAATTCTTGAACCGTAAGTCATATACGCTAGATCTTGGCGGCATTCGTCTCAGCACCTGGCAATTAGTATAGAAGCACTGTCTTTGACTTCTCTGGATGTTTCCCAGGCGAGCTATTGACAAGTAAATCCTAGACGCTCGATCTTGGTTATTTTCGCTTTCGCGGCAAGCAGCAAAGTTCAGAACCATGTTTCTGTGAATATCTCTTGAACCGTAAGTCACTGACGCTCGCTCTTGGCTGCATTCGTTTCAGCTCGTGGCAGCCAGTCTAAAAAACACAATCTTGGACTTCTCTGGATGTTTCCCAGGCGAGCTATTGGCAGCATGTTCAGAACCACTGTTTCTGAGGCTAATTCTTGAACCGTAAGTCATAGACGCTCGATCTTGGCTGCATTCGTCTCAGCGCCTGGCAATTAGTATAGAAGCACTGTTTCCCACTGTTTCTGAGGCTAATTCTTGAACCGTAAGTCATAGACGCTAGATCTTGGCGGCATTCGTCTCAGCGCCTGGCAATTAGTATAGAAGCACTGTCTTTGACTTCTCTGGATGTTTCCCAGGCGAGCTATTGACAAGTAAATCCTAGACGCTCGATCTTGGTTATTTTCGCTTTCGCGGCTGGCAGCAAAGTTCAGAACCATGTTTCTGTGAATAACTTTTGAACCGTAAGTCACAGACGCTAGCTCTTGGCTGCATTCGTTTCAGCTCGTGGCAGCCAGTCTAAAAAACACAATCTTGGACTTCTCTGGATGTTTCCCAGGCGAGCTATTGGCAGCATGTTCAGAACCACTGTTTCTGAGGCTAATTCTTGAACCGTAAGTCATAGACGCTCGATCTTGGCGGCATTCGTCTCAGCGCCTGGCAATTAGTATAGAAGCACTGTTTCCCACTGTTTCTGAGGCTAATTCTTGAACCGTAAGTCATAGACGCTAGATCTTGGCGGCATTCGTCTCAGCACCTGGCAATTAGTATAGAAGCACTGTCTTTGACTTCTCTGGATGTTTCCCAGGCGAGCTATTGACAAGTAAATCCTAGACGCTCGATCTTGGTTATTTTCGCTTTCGCGGCTGGCAGCAAAGTTCAGAACGATGTTTCTGTGAATAACTTTTGAACCGTAAGTCACAGACGCTCGCTCTTGGCTGCATTCGTTTCAGCTCGTGGCAGCCAGTCTAAAAAACACAATCTTGGACTTCTCTGGATGTTTCCCAGGCGAGCTATTGGCAGCATGTTCAGAACCACTGTTTCTGAGGCTAATTCTTGAACCGTAAGTCATAGACGCTCGATCTTGGCGGCATTCGTCTCAGCGCCTGGCAATTAGTATAGAAGCACTGTTTCCCACTGTTTCTGAGGCTAATTCTTGAACCGTAAGTCATAGACGCTAGATCTTGGCGGCATTCGTCTCAGCGCCTGGCAATTAGTATAGAAGCACTGTCTTTGACTTCTCTGGATGTTTCCCAGGCGAGCTATTGACAAGTAAATCCTAGACGCTCGATCTTGGTTATTTTCGCTTTCGCGGTTGGCAGCAAAGTTCAGAACGATGTTTCTGTGAATAACTTTTGAACCGTAAGTCACAGACGCTCGCTCTTGGCTGCATTCGTTTCAGCTCGTGGCAGCCAGTCTAAAAAACACAATCTTGGACTTCTCTGGATGTTTCCCAGGCGAGCTATTGGCAGCATGTTCAGAACCAATGTTTCTGAGGCTAATTCTTGAACCGTAAGTCATAGACGCTCGATCTTGGCGGCATTCGTCTCAGCGCCTGGCAATTAGTATAGAAGCACTGTTTCCCACTGTTTCTGAGGCTAATTCTTGAACCGTAAGTCATAGACGCTAGATCTTGGCGGCATTCGTCTCAGCACCTGGCAATTAGTATAGAAGCACTGTCTTTGACTTCTCTGGATGTTTCCCAGGCGAGCTATTGACAAGTCAATCCTAGACGCTCGATCTTGGTTATTTTCGCTTTCGCGGCTAGCAGCAAAGTTCAGAACCATGTTTCTGTGAATAACTCTTGAACCGTAAGTCACTGACGCTCGCTCTTGGCTGCATTCGTTTCAGCTCGTGGCAGCCAGTCTAAAAAACACAATCTTGGACTTCTCTGGATGTTTCCCAGGCGAGCTATTGGCAGCATGTTCAGAACCACTGTTTCTGAGGCTAATTCTTGAACCGTAAGTCATAGACGCTCGATCTTGGCGGCATTCGTCTCAGCGCCTGGCAATTAGTATAGAAGCACTGTTTCCCACTGTTTCTTAGGCTAATTCTTGAACCGTAAGTCATAGACGCTAGATCTTGGCGCATTCGTCTCAGCACCTGGCAATTAGTTTAGAAGCACTGTCTTTGACTTCTCTGGATGTTTCCCAGGCGAGCTATTGACAAGTAAATCCTAGACGCTCGATCTTGGTTATTTTCGCTTTCGCGGCTAGCAGCAAAGTTCAGAACCATGTTTGTGTGAATAACTCTTGAACCGTAAGTCACTGACGCTCGCTCTTGGCTGCATTCGTTTCAGCTCGTGGCAGCCAGTCTAAAAAACACAATCTTGGACTTCTCTGGATGTTTCCCAGGCGAGCTATTGGCAGCATGTTCAGAACCACTGTTTCTGAGGCTAATTCTTGAACCGTAAGTCATAGACGCTCGATCTTGGCGGCATTCGTCTCAGCGCCTGGCAATTAGTATAGAAGCACTGTTTCCCACTGTTTCTGAGGCTAATTCTTGAACCGTAAGTCATAGACGCTAGATCTTGGCGGCATTCGTCTCAGCACCTGGCAATTAGTATAGAAGCACTGTCTTTGACTTCTCTGGATGTTTCCCAGGCGAGCTATTGACAAGTAAATCCTAGACGCTCGATCTTGGTTATTTTCGCTTTCGCGGCTGGCAGCAAAGTTCAGAACCATGTTTCTGTGAATAACTTTTGAACCGTAAGTCACAGACGCTCGCTCTTGGCTGCATTCGTTTCAGCTCGTGGCAGCCAGTCTAAAAAACACTATCTTGGACTTCTCTGAATGTTTCCCAGGCGAGCTATTGGCAGCATGTTCAGAACCACTGTTTCTGAGGCTAATTCTTGAACCGTGTCATAGACGCTCGATCTTGGCGGCATTCGTCTCAGCGCCTGGCAATTAGTATAGAAGCACTGTTTCCCACTGTTTCTGAGGCTAATTCTTGAACCGTAAGTCATAGACGCTAGATCTTGGCGGCATTCGTCTCAGCGCCTGGCAATTAGTATAGAAGCACTGTCTTTGACTTCTCTGGATGTTTCCCAGGCGAGCTTTTGACAAGTAAATCCTAGACGCTCGATCTTGGTTATTTTCGCTTTCGCGGCTGGCAGCAAAGTTCAGAACCATGTTTCTGTGAATAACTTTTGAACCGTAAGTCACAGACGCTCGCTCTTGGCTGCATTCGTTTCAGCTCGTGGCAGCCAGTCTAAAAAACACAATCTTGGACTTCTCTGGATGTTTCCCAGGCGAGCTATTGGCAGCATGTTCAGAACCACTGTTTCTGAGGCTAATTCTTGAACCGTAAGTCATAGACGCTCGATCTTGGCGGCATTCGTCTTAGCGCCTGGCAATTAGTATAGAAGCACTGTTTCCCACTGTTTCTGAGGCTAATTCTTGAACCGTAAGTCATAGACGCTAGATCTTGGCGGCATTCGTCTCAGCGCCTGGCAATTAGTATAGAAGCACTGTCTTTGACTTCTCTGGATGTTTCCCAGGCGAGCTATTGACAAGTAAATCCTAGACGCTCGATCTTGGTTATTTTCGCTTTCGCGGCTGGCAGCAAAGTTCAGAACCATGTTTCTGTGAATAACTTTTGAACCGTAAGTCACAGACGCCCGCTCTTGGCTGCATTCGTTTCAGCTCGTGGCAGCCAGTCTAAAAAACACAATCTTGGACTTCTCTGGATGTTTCCCAGGCGAGCTATTGGCAGCATGTTCAGAACCACTGTTTCTGAGGCTAATTCTTGAACCGTAAGTCATAGACGCTCGATCTTGGCGGCATTCGTCTCAGCGCCTGGCAATTAGTATAGAAGCACTGTTTCCCACTGTTTCTGAGGCTAATTCTTGAACCGTAAGTCATAGACGCTAGATCTTGGCGGCATTCGTCTCAGCGCCTGGCAATTAGTATAGAAGCACTGTCTTTGACTTCTCTGGATGTTTCCCAGGCGAGCTATTGACAAGTAAATCCTAGACGCTCGATCTTGGTTATTTTCGCTTTCGCGGCTGGCAGCAAAGTTCAGAACCATGTTTCTGTGAATAACTTTTGAACCGTAAGTCACAGACGCTAGCTCTTGGCTGCATTCGTTTCAGCTCGTGGCAGCCAGTCTAAAAAACACAATCTTGGACTTCTCTGGATGTTTCCCAGGCGAGCTATTGGCAGCATGTTCAGAACCACTGTTTCTGAGGCTAATTCTTGAACCGTAAGTCATAGACGCTCGATCTTGGCGGCATTCGTCTCAGCGCCTGGCAATTAGTATAGAAGCACTGTTTCCCACTGTTTCTGAGGCTAATTCTTGAACCGTAAGTCATAGACGCTAGATCTTGGCGACATTCGTCTCAGCGCCTGGCAATTAGTATAGAAGCACTGTCTTTGACTTCTCTGGATGTTTCCCAGGCGAGCTATTGACAAGTAAATCCTAGACGCTCGATCTTGGTTATTTTCGCTTTCGCGGCTGGCAGCAAAGTTCAGAACGATGTTTCTGTGAATAACTTTTGAACCGTAAGTCACAGACGCTCGCTCTTGGCTGCATTCGTTTCAGCTCGTGGCAGCCAGTCTAAAAAACACAATCTTGGACTTCTCTGGATGTTTCCCAGGCGAGCTATTGGCAGCATGTTCAGAACCACTGTTTCTGAGGCTAATTCTTGAACCGTAAGTCATAGACGCTCGATCTTGGCGGCATTCGTCTCAGCGCCTGGCAATTAGTATAGAAGCACTGTTTCCCACTGTTTCTGAGGCTAATTCTTGAACCGTAAGTCATAGACGCTAGATCTTGGCGGCATTCGTCTCAGCACCTGGCAATTAGTATAGAAGCACTGTCTTTGACTTCTCTGGATGTTTCCCAGGCGAGCTATTGACAAGTCAATCCTAGACGCTCGATCTTGGTTATTTTCGCTTTCGCGGCTAGCAGCAAAGTTCAGAACCATGTTTCTGTGAATAACTCTTGAACCGTAAGTCACTGACGCTCGCTCTTGGCTGCATTCGTTTCAGCTCGTGGCAGCCAGTCTAAAAAACACAATCTTGGACTTCTCTGGATGTTTCCCAGGCGAGCTATTGGCAGCATGTTCAGAACCACTGTTTCTGAGGCTAATTCTTGAACCGTAAGTCATAGACGCTCGATCTTGGCGGCATTCGTCTCAGCGCCTGGCAATTAGTATAGAAGCACTGTTTCCCACTGTTTCTGAGGCTAATTCTTGAACCGTAAGTCATAGACGCTAGATCTTGGCGGCATTCGTCTCAGCACCTGGCAATTAGTATAGAAGCACTGTCTTTGACTTCTCTGGATGTTTCCCAGGCGAGCTATTGACAAGTAAATCCTAGACGCTCGATCTTGGTTATTTTCGCTTTCGCGGCTAGCAGCAAAGTTCAGAACCATGTTTCTGTGAATAACTCTTGAACCGTAAGTCACTGACGCTCGCTCTTGGCTGCATTCGTTTCAGCTCGTGGCAGCCAGTCTAAAAAACACAATCTTGGACTTCTCTGGATGTTTCCCAGGCGAGCTATTGGCAGCATGTTCAGAACCACTGTTTCTGAGGCTAATTCTTGAACCGTAAGTCATAGACGCTCGATCTTGGCGGCATTCGTCTCAGCGCCTGGCAATTAGTATAGAAGCACTGTTTCCCACTGTTTCTGAGGCTAATTCTTGAACCGTAAGTCATAGACGCTAGATCTTGGCGGCATTCGTCTCAGCGCCTGGCAATTAGTATAGAAGCACTGTCTTTGACTTCTCTGGATGTTTCCCAGGCGAGCTATTGACAAGTAAATCCTAGACGCTCGATCTTGGTTATTTTCGCTTTCGCGGCTGGCAGCAAAGTTCAGAACCATGTTTCTGTGAATAACTTTTGAACCGTAAGTCACAGACGCTAGCTCTTGGCTGCATTCGTTTCAGCTCGTGGCAGCCAGTCTAAAAAACACAATCTTGGACTTCTCTGGATGTTTCCCAGGCGAGCTATTGGCAGCATGTTCAGAACCACTGTTTCTGAGGCTAATTCTTGAACCGTAAGTCATAGACGCTCGATCTTGGCGGCATTCGTCTCAGCGCCTGGCAATTAGTATAGAAGCACTGTTTCCCACTGTTTCTGAGGCTAATTCTTGAACCGTAAGTCATAGACGCTAGATCTTGGCGGCATTCGTCTCAGCACCTGGCAATTAGTATAGAAGCACTGTCTTTGACTTCTCTGGATGTTTCCCAGGCGAGCTATTGACAAGTAAATCCTAGACGCTCGATCTTGGTTATTTTCGCTTTCGCGGCTGGCAGCAAAGTTCAGAACGATGTTTCTGTGAATAACTTTTGAACCGTAAGTCACAGACGCTCGCTCTTGGCTGCATTCGTTTCAGCTCGTGGCAGCCAGTCTAAAAAACACAATCTTGGACTTCTCTGGATGTTTCCCAGGCGAGCTATTGGCAGCATGTTCAGAACCACTGTTTCTGAGGCTAATTCTTGAACCGTAAGTCATAGACGCTCGATCTTGGCGGCATTCGTCTCAGCGCCTGGCAATTAGTATAGAAGCACTGTTTCCCACTGTTTCTGAGGCTAATTCTTGAACCGTAAGTCATAGACGCTAGATCTTGGCGGCATTCGTCTCAGCGCCTGGCAATTAGTATAGAAGCACTGTCTTTGACTTCTCTGGATGTTTCCCAGGCGAGCTATTGACAAGTAAATCCTAGACGCTCGATCTTGGTTATTTTCGCTTTCGCGGTTGGCAGCAAAGTTCAGAACGATGTTTCTGTGAATAACTTTTGAACCGTAAGTCACAGACGCTCGCTCTTGGCTGCATTCGTTTCAGCTCGTGGCAGCCAGTCTAAAAAACACAATCTTGGACTTCTCTGGATGTTTCCCAGGCGAGCTATTGGCAGCATGTTCAGAACCAATGTTTCTGAGGCTAATTCTTGAACCGTAAGTCATAGACGCTCGATCTTGGCGGCATTCGTCTCAGCGCCTGGCAATTAGTATAGAAGCACTGTTTCCCACTGTTTCTGAGGCTAATTCTTGAACCGTAAGTCATAGACGCTAGATCTTGGCGGCATTCGTCTCAGCACCTGGCAATTAGTATAGAAGCACTGTCTTTGACTTCTCTGGATGTTTCCCAGGCGAGCTATTGACAAGTCAATCCTAGACGCTCGATCTTGGTTATTTTCGCTTTCGCGGCTAGCAGCAAAGTTCAGAACCATGTTTCTGTGAATAACTCTTGAACCGTAAGTCACTGACGCTCGCTCTTGGCTGCATTCGTTTCAGCTCGTGGCAGCCAGTCTAAAAAACACAATCTTGGACTTCTCTGGATGTTTCCCAGGCGAGCTATTGGCAGCATGTTCAGAACCACTGTTTCTGAGGCTAATTCTTGAACCGTAAGTCATAGACGCTCGATCTTGGCGGCATTCGTCTCAGCGCCTGGCAATTAGTATAGAAGCACTGTTTCCCACTGTTTCTTAGGCTAATTCTTGAACCGTAAGTCATAGACGCTAGATCTTGGCGCATTCGTCTCAGCACCTGGCAATTAGTTTAGAAGCACTGTCTTTGACTTCTCTGGATGTTTCCCAGGCGAGCTATTGACAAGTAAATCCTAGACGCTCGATCTTGGTTATTTTCGCTTTCGCGGCAAGCAGCAAAGTTCAGAACCATGTTTCTGTGAATATCTCTTGAACCGTAAGTCACTGACGCTCGCTCTTGGCTGCATTCGTTTCAGCTCGTGGCAGCCAGTCTAAAAAACACAATCTTGGACTTCTCTGGATGTTTCCCAGGCGAGCTATTGGCAGCATGTTCAGAACCACTGTTTCTGAGGCTAATTCTTGAACCGTAAGTCATAGACGCTCGATCTTGGCTGCATTCGTCTCAGCGCCTGGCAATTAGTATAGAAGCACTGTTTCCCACTGTTTCTGAGGCTAATTCTTGAACCGTAAGTCATAGACGCTAGATCTTGGCGGCATTCGTCTCAGCGCCTGGCAATTAGTATAGAAGCACTGTCTTTGACTTCTCTGGATGTTTCCCAGGCGAGCTATTGACAAGTAAATCCTAGACGCTCGATCTTGGTTATTTTCGCTTTCGCGGCTGGCAGCAAAGTTCAGAACCATGTTTCTGTGAATAACTTTTGAACCGTAAGTCACAGACGCTAGCTCTTGGCTGCATTCGTTTCAGCTCGTGGCAGCCAGTCTAAAAAACACAATCTTGGACTTCTCTGGATGTTTCCCAGGCGAGCTATTGGCAGCATGTTCAGAACCACTGTTTCTGAGGCTAATTCTTGAACCGTAAGTCATAGACGCTCGATCTTGGCGGCATTCGTCTCAGCGCCTGGCAATTAGTATAGAAGCACTGTTTCCCACTGTTTCTGAGGCTAATTCTTGAACCGTAAGTCATAGACGCTAGATCTTGGCGGCATTCGTCTCAGCACCTGGCAATTAGTATAGAAGCACTGTCTTTGACTTCTCTGGATGTTTCCCAGGCGAGCTATTGACAAGTAAATCCTAGACGCTCGATCTTGGTTATTTTCGCTTTCGCGGCTGGCAGCAAAGTTCAGAACGATGTTTCTGTGAATAACTTTTGAACCGTAAGTCACAGACGCTCACTCTTGGCTGCATTCGTTTCAGCTCGTGGCAGCCAGTCTAAAAAACACAATCTTGGACTTCTCTGGATGTTTCCCAGGCGAGCTATTGGCAGCATGTTCAGAACCACTGTTTCTGAGGCTAATTCTTGAACCGTAAGTCATAGACGCTCGATCTTGGCGGCATTCGTCTCAGCGCCTGGCAATTAGTATAGAAGCACTGTTTCCCACTGTTTCTGAGGCTAATTCTTGAACCGTAAGTCATAGACGCTAGATCTTGGCGGCATTCGTCTCAGCGCCTGGCAATTAGTATAGAAGCACTGTCTTTGACTTCTCTGGATGTTTCCCAGGCGAGCTATTGACAAGTAAATCCTAGACGCTCGATCTTGGTTATTTTCGCTTTCGCGGTTGGCAGCAAAGTTCAGAACGATGTTTCTGTGAATAACTTTTGAACCGTAAGTCACAGACGCTCGCTCTTGGCTGCATTCGTTTCAGCTCGTGGCAGCCAGTCTAAAAAACACAATCTTGGACTTCTCTGGATGTTTCCCAGGCGAGCTATTGGCAGCATGTTCAGAACCAATGTTTCTGAGGCTAATTCTTGAACCGTAAGTCATAGACGCTCGATCTTGGCGGCATTCGTCTCAGCGCCTGGCAATTAGTATAGAAGCACTGTTTCCCACTGTTTCTGAGGCTAATTCTTGAACCGTAAGTCATAGACGCTAGATCTTGGCGGCATTCGTCTCAGCACCTGGCAATTAGTATAGAAGCACTGTCTTTGACTTCTCTGGATGTTTCCCAGGCGAGCTATTGACAAGTCAATCCTAGACGCTCGATCTTGGTTATTTTCGCTTTCGCGGCTAGCAGCAAAGTTCAGAACCATGTTTCTGTGAATAACTCTTGAACCGTAAGTCACTGACGCTCGCTCTTGGCTGCATTCGTTTCAGCTCGTGGCAGCCAGTCTAAAAAACACAATCTTGGACTTCTCTGGATGTTTCCCAGGCGAGCTATTGGCAGCATGTTCAGAACCACTGTTTCTGAGGCTAATTCTTGAACCGTAAGTCATAGACGCTCGATCTTGGCGGCATTCGTCTCAGCGCCTGGCAATTAGTATAGAAGCACTGTTTCCCACTGTTTCTTAGGCTAATTCTTGAACCGTAAGTCATAGACGCTAGATCTTGGCGCATTCGTCTCAGCACCTGGCAATTAGTTTAGAAGCACTGTCTTTGACTTCTCTGGATGTTTCCCAGGCGAGCTATTGACAAGTAAATCCTAGACGCTCGATCTTGGTTATTTTCGCTTTCGCGGCTAGCAGCAAAGTTCAGAACCATGTTTGTGTGAATAACTCTTGAACCGTAAGTCACTGACGCTCGCTCTTGGCTGCATTCGTTTCAGCTCGTGGCAGCCAGTCTAAAAAACACAATCTTGGACTTCTCTGGATGTTTCCCAGGCGAGCTATTGGCAGCATGTTCAGAACCACTGTTTCTGAGGCTAATTCTTGAACCGTAAGTCATAGACGCTCGATCTTGGCGGCATTCGTCTCAGCGCCTGGCAATTAGTATAGAAGCACTGTTTCCCACTGTTTCTGAGGCTAATTCTTGAACCGTAAGTCATAGACGCTAGATCTTGGCGGCATTCGTCTCAGCACCTGGCAATTAGTATAGAAGCACTGTCTTTGACTTCTCTGGATGTTTCCCAGGCGAGCTATTGACAAGTAAATCCTAGACGCTCGATCTTGGTTATTTTCGCTTTCGCGGCTGGCAGCAAAGTTCAGAACCATGTTTCTGTGAATAACTTTTGAACCGTAAGTCACAGACGCTCGCTCTTGGCTGCATTCGTTTCAGCTCGTGGCAGCCAGTCTAAAAAACACTATCTTGGACTTCTCTGAATGTTTCCCAGGCGAGCTATTGGCAGCATGTTCAGAACCACTGTTTCTGAGGCTAATTCTTGAACCGTGTCATAGACGCTCGATCTTGGCGGCATTCGTCTCAGCGCCTGGCAATTAGTATAGAAGCACTGTTTCCCACTGTTTCTGAGGCTAATTCTTGAACCGTAAGTCATAGACGCTAGATCTTGGCGGCATTCGTCTCAGCACCTGGCAATTAGTATAGAAGCACTGTCTTTGACTTCTCTGGATGTTTCCCAGGCGAGCTATTGACAAGTCAATCCTAGACGCTCGATCTTGGTTATTTTCGCTTTCGCGGCTAGCAGCAAAGTTCAGAACCATGTTTCTGTGAATAACTCTTGAACCGTAAGTCACTGACGCTCGCTCTTGGCTGCATTCGTTTCAGCTCGTGGCAGCCAGTCTAAAAAACACAATCTTGGACTTCTCTGGATGTTTCCCAGGCGAGCTATTGGCAGCATGTTCAGAACCACTGTTTCTGAGGCTAATTCTTGAACCGTAAGTCATAGACGCTCGATCTTGGCGGCATTCGTCTCAGCGCCTGGCAATTAGTATAGAAGCACTGTTTCCCACTGTTTCTTAGGCTAATTCTTGAACCGTAAGTCATAGACGCTAGATCTTGGCGCATTCGTCTCAGCACCTGGCAATTAGTTTAGAAGCACTGTCTTTGACTTCTCTGGATGTTTCCCAGGCGAGCTATTGACAAGTAAATCCTAGACGCTCGATCTTGGTTATTTTCGCTTTCGCGGCTAGCAGCAAAGTTCAGAACCATGTTTGTGTGAATAACTCTTGAACCGTAAGTCACTGACGCTCGCTCTTGGCTGCATTCGTTTCAGCTCGTGGCAGCCAGTCTAAAAAACACAATCTTGGACTTCTCTGGATGTTTCCCAGGCGAGCTATTGGCAGCATGTTCAGAACCACTGTTTCTGAGGCTAATTCTTGAACCGTAAGTCATAGACGCTCGATCTTGGCGGCATTCGTCTCAGCGCCTGGCAATTAGTATAGAAGCACTGTTTCCCACTGTTTCTGAGGCTAATTCTTGAACCGTAAGTCATAGACGCTAGATCTTGGCGGCATTCGTCTCAGCACCTGGCAATTAGTATAGAAGCACTGTCTTTGACTTCTCTGGATGTTTCCCAGGCGAGCTATTGACAAGTAAATCCTAGACGCTCGATCTTGGTTATTTTCGCTTTCGCGGCTGGCAGCAAAGTTCAGAACCATGTTTCTGTGAATAACTTTTGAACCGTAAGTCACAGACGCTCGCTCTTGGCTGCATTCGTTTCAGCTCGTGGCAGCCAGTCTAAAAAACACTATCTTGGACTTCTCTGAATGTTTCCCAGGCGAGCTATTGGCAGCATGTTCAGAACCACTGTTTCTGAGGCTAATTCTTGAACCGTGTCATAGACGCTCGATCTTGGCGGCATTCGTCTCAGCGCCTGGCAATTAGTATAGAAGCACTGTTTCCCACTGTTTCTGAGGCTAATTCTTGAACCGTAAGTCATAGACGCTAGATCTTGGCGGCATTCGTCTCAGCGCCTGGCAATTAGTATAGAAGCACTGTCTTTGACTTCTCTGGATGTTTCCCAGGCGAGCTTTTGACAAGTAAATCCTAGACGCTCGATCTTGGTTATTTTCGCTTTCGCGGCTGGCAGCAAAGTTCAGAACCATGTTTCTGTGAATAACTTTTGAACCGTAAGTCACAGACGCTCGCTCTTGGCTGCATTCGTTTCAGCTCGTGGCAGCCAGTCTAAAAAACACAATCTTGGACTTCTCTGGATGTTTCCCAGGCGAGCTATTGGCAGCATGTTCAGAACCACTGTTTCTGAGGCTAATTCTTGAACCGTAAGTCATAGACGCTCGATCTTGGCGGCATTCGTCTTAGCGCCTGGCAATTAGTATAGAAGCACTGTTTCCCACTGTTTCTGAGGCTAATTCTTGAACCGTAAGTCATAGACGCTAGATCTTGGCGGCATTCGTCTCAGCGCCTGGCAATTAGTATAGAAGCACTGTCTTTGACTTCTCTGGATGTTTCCCAGGCGAGCTATTGACAAGTAAATCCTAGACGCTCGATCTTGGTTATTTTCGCTTTCGCGGCTGGCAGCAAAGTTCAGAACCATGTTTCTGTGAATAACTTTTGAACCGTAAGTCACAGACGCCCGCTCTTGGCTGCATTCGTTTCAGCTCGTGGCAGCCAGTCTAAAAAACACAATCTTGGACTTCTCTGGATGTTTCCCAGGCGAGCTATTGGCAGCATGTTCAGAACCACTGTTTCTGAGGCTAATTCTTGAACCGTAAGTCATAGACGCTCGATCTTGGCGGCATTCGTCTCAGCGCCTGGCAATTAGTATAGAAGCACTGTTTCCCACTGTTTCTGAGGCTAATTCTTGAACCGTAAGTCATAGACGCTAGATCTTGGCGGCATTCGTCTCAGCGCCTGGCAATTAGTATAGAAGCACTGTCTTTGACTTCTCTGGATGTTTCCCAGGCGAGCTATTGACAAGTAAATCCTAGACGCTCGATCTTGGTTATTTTCGCTTTCGCGGCTGGCAGCAAAGTTCAGAACCATGTTTCTGTGAATAACTTTTGAACCGTAAGTCACAGACGCTAGCTCTTGGCTGCATTCGTTTCAGCTCGTGGCAGCCAGTCTAAAAAACACAATCTTGGACTTCTCTGGATGTTTCCCAGGCGAGCTATTGGCAGCATGTTCAGAACCACTGTTTCTGAGGCTAATTCTTGAACCGTAAGTCATAGACGCTCGATCTTGGCGGCATTCGTCTCAGCGCCTGGCAATTAGTATAGAAGCACTGTTTCCCACTGTTTCTGAGGCTAATTCTTGAACCGTAAGTCATAGACGCTAGATCTTGGCGGCATTCGTCTCAGCGCCTGGCAATTAGTATAGAAGCACTGTCTTTGACTTCTCTGGATGTTTCCCAGGCGAGCTATTGACAAGTAAATCCTAGACGCTCGATCTTGGTTATTTTCGCTTTCGCGGCTGGCAGCAAAGTTCAGAACGATGTTTCTGTGAATAACTTTTGAACCGTAAGTCACAGACGCTCGCTCTTGGCTGCATTCGTTTCAGCTCGTGGCAGCCAGTCTAAAAAACACAATCTTGGACTTCTCTGGATGTTTCCCAGGCGAGCTATTGGCAGCATGTTCAGAACCACTGTTTCTGAGGCTAATTCTTGAACCGTAAGTCATAGACGCTCGATCTTGGCGGCATTCGTCTCAGCGCCTGGCAATTAGTATAGAAGCACTGTTTCCCACTGTTTCTGAGGCTAATTCTTGAACCGTAAGTCATAGACGCTAGATCTTGGCGGCATTCGTCTCAGCACCTGGCAATTAGTATAGAAGCACTGTCTTTGACTTCTCTGGATGTTTCCCAGGCGAGCTATTGACAAGTCAATCCTAGACGCTCGATCTTGGTTATTTTCGCTTTCGCGGCTAGCAGCAAAGTTCAGAACCATGTTTCTGTGAATAACTCTTGAACCGTAAGTCACTGACGCTCGCTCTTGGCTGCATTCGTTTCAGCTCGTGGCAGCCAGTCTAAAAAACACAATCTTGGACTTCTCTGGATGTTTCCCAGGCGAGCTATTGGCAGCATGTTCAGAACCACTGTTTCTGAGGCTAATTCTTGAACCGTAAGTCATAGACGCTCGATCTTGGCGGCATTCGTCTCAGCGCCTGGCAATTAGTATAGAAGCACTGTTTCCCACTGTTTCTTAGGATAATTCTTGAACCGTAAGTCATAGACGCTAGATCTTGGCGCATTCGTCTCAGCACCTGGCAATTAGTTTAGAAGCACTGTCTTTGACTTCTCTGGATGTTTCCCAGGCGAGCTATTGATAAGTAAATCCTAGACGCTCGATCTTGGTTATTTTCGCTTTCGCGGCTAGCAGCAAAGTTCAGAACCATGTTTCTGTGAATAACTCTTGAACCGTAAGTCACTGACGCTCGCTCTTGGCTGCATTCGTTTCAGCTCGTGGCAGCCAGTCTAAAAAACACAATCTTGGACTTCTCTGGATGTTTCCCAGGCGAGCTATTGGCAGCATGTTCAGAACCACTGTTTCTGAGGCTAATTCTTGAACCGTAAGTCATAGACGCTCGATCTTGGCGGCATTCGTCTCAGCGCCTGGCAATTAGTATAGAAGCACTGTTTCCCACTGTTTCTGAGGCTAATTCTTGAACCGTAAGTCATAGACGCTAGATCTTGGCGGCATTCGTCACAGCACCTGGCAATTAGTATAGAAGCACTGTCTTTGACTTCTCTGGATGTTTCCCAGGCGAGCTATTGACAAGTAAATCCTAGACGCTCGATCTTGGTTATTTTCGCTTTCGCGGCTGGCAGCAAAGTTCAGAACCATGTTTCTGTGAATAACTTTTGAACCGTAAGTCACAGACGCTCGCTCTTGGCTGCATTCGTTTCAGCTCGTGGCAGCCAGTCTAAAAAACACTATCTTGGACTTCTCTGAATGTTTCCCAGGCGAGCTATTGGCAGCATGTTCAGAACCACTGTTTCTGAGGCTAATTCTTGAACCGTGTCATAGACGCTCGATCTTGGCGGCATTCGTCTCAGCGCCTGGCAATTAGTATAGAAGCACTGTTTCCCACTGTTTCTGAGGCTAATTCTTGAACCGTAAGTCATAGACGCTAGATCTTGGCGGCATTCGTCTCAGCGCCTGGCAATTAGTATAGAAGCACTGTCTTTGACTTCTCTGGATGTTTCCCAGGCGAGCTTTTGACAAGTAAATCCTAGACGCTCGATCTTGGTTATTTTCGCTTTCGCGGCTGGCAGCAAAGTTCAGAACCATGTTTCTGTGAATAACTTTTGAACCGTAAGTCACAGACGCTCGCTCTTGGCTGCATTCGTTTCAGCTCGTGGCAGCCAGTCTAAAAAACACAATCTTGGACTTCTCTGGATGTTTCCCAGGCGAGCTATTAGCAGCATGTTCAGAACCACTGTTTCTGAGGCTAATTCTTGAACCGTAAGTCATAGACGCTCGATCTTGGCGGCATTCGTCTCAGCGCCTGGCAATTAGTATAGAAGCACTGTTTCCCACTGTTTCTGAGGCTAATTCTTGAACCGTAAGTCATAGACGCTAGATCTTGGCGGCATTCGTCTCAGCGCCTGGCAATTAGTATAGAAGCACTGTCTTTGACTTCTCTGGATGTTTCCCAGGCGAGCTATTGACAAGTAAATCCTAGACGCTCGATCTTGGTTATTTTCGCTTTCGCGGCTGGCAGCAAAGTTCAGAACCATGTTTCTGTGAATAACTTTTGAACCGTAAGTCACAGACGCCCGCTCTTGGCTGCATTCGTTTCAGCTCGTGGCAGCCAGTCTAAAAAACACAATCTTGGACTTCTCTGGATGTTTCCCAGGCGAGCTATTGGCAGCATGTTCAGAACCACTGTTTCTGAGGCTAATTCTTGAACCGTAAGTCATAGACGCTCGATCTTGGCGGCATTCGTCTCAGCGCCTGGCAATTAGTATAGAAGCACTGTTTCCCACTGTTTCTGAGGCTAATTCTTGAACCGTAAGTCATAGACGCTAGATCTTGGCGGCATTCGTCTCAGCGCCTGGCAATTAGTATAGAAGCACTGTCTTTGACTTCTCTGGATGTTTCCCAGGCGAGCTTTTGACAAGTAAATCCTAGACGCTCGATCTTGGTTATTTTCGCTTTCGCGGCTGGCAGCAAAGTTCAGAACGATGTTTCTGTGAATAACTTTTGAACCGTAAGTCACAGACGCTCGCTCTTGGCTGCATTCGTTTCAGCTCGTGGCAGCCAGTCTAAAAAACACAATCTTGGACTTCTCTGGATGTTTCCCAGGCGAGCTATTGGCAGCATGTTCAGAACCACTGTTTCTGAGGCTAATTCTTGAACCGTAAGTCATAGACGCTCGATCTTGGCGGCATTCGTCTCAGCGCCTGGCAATTAGTATAGAAGCACTGTTTCCCACTGTTTCTGAGGCTAATTCTTGAACCGTAAGTCATAGACGCTAGATCTTGGCGCATTCGTCTCAGCACCTGGCAATTAGTTTAGAAGCACTGTCTTTGACTTCTCTGGATGTTTCCCAGGCGAGCTATTGACAAGTAAATCCTAGACGCTCGATCTTGGTTATTTTCGCTTTCGCGGCTAGCAGCAAAGTTCAGAACCATGTTTCTGTGAATAACTCTTGAACCGTAAGTCACTGACGCTCGCTCTTGGCTGCATTCGTTTCAGCTCGTGGCAGCCAGTCTAAAAAACACAATCTTGGACTTCTCTGGATGTTTCCCAGGCGAGCTATTGGCAGCATGTTCAGAACCACTGTTTCTGAGGCTAATTCTTGAACCGTAAGTCATAGACGCTCGATCTTGGCGGCATTCGTCTCAGCGCCTGGCAATTAGTATAGAAGCACTGTTTCCCACTGTTTCTGAGGCTAATTCTTGAACCGTAAGTCATAGACGCTAGATCTTGGCGGCATTCGTCTCAGCGCCTGGCAATTAGTATAGAAGCACTGTCTTTGACTTCTCTGGATGTTTCCCAGGCGAGCTTTTGACAAGTAAATCCTAGACGCTCGATCTTGGTTATTTTCGCTTTCGCGGCTGGCAGCAAAGTTCAGAACCATGTTTCTGTGAATAACTTTTGAACCGTAAGTCACAGACGCTCGCTCTTGGCTGCATTCGTTTCAGCTCGTGGCAGCCAGTCTAAAAAACACAATCTTGGACTTCTCTGGATGTTTCCCAGGCGAGCTATTGGCAGCATGTTCAGAACCACTGTTTCTGAGGCTAATTCTTGAACCGTAAGTCATAGACGCTCGATCTTGGCGGCATTCGTCTCAGCGCCTGGCAATTAGTATAGAAGCACTGTTTCCCACTGTTTCTGAGGCTAATTCTTGAACCGTAAGTCATAGACGCTAGATCTTGGCGGCATTCGTCTCAGCGCCTGGCAATTAGTATAGAAGCACTGTCTTTGACTTCTCTGGATGTTTCCCAGGCGAGCTTTTGACAAGTAAATCCTAGACGCTCGATCTTGGTTATTTTCGCTTTCGCGGCTGGCAGCAAAGTTCAGAACCATGTTTCTGTGAATAACTTTTGAACCGTAAGTCACAGACGCTCGCTCTTGGCTGCATTCGTTTCAGCTCGTGGCAGCCAGTCTAAAAAACACAATCTTGGACTTCTCTGGATGTTTCCCAGGCGAGCTATTGGCAGCATGTTCAGAACCACTGTTTCTGAGGCTAATTCTTGAACCGTAAGTCATAGACGCTCGATCTTGGCGGCATTCGTCTCAGCGCCTGGCAATTAGTATAGAAGCACTGTTTCCCACTGTTTCTGAGGCTAATTCTTGAACCGTAAGTCATAGACGCTAGATCTTGGCGGCATTCGTCTCAGCGCCTGACAATTAGTATAGAAGCACTGTCTTTGACTTCTCTGGATGTTTCCCAGGCGAGCTATTGACAAGTAAATCCTAGACGCTCGATCTTGGTTATTTTCGCTTTCGCGGCTGGCAGCAAAGTTCAGAACCATGTTTCTGTGAATAACTTTTGAACCGTAAGTCACAGACGCTCGCTCTTGGCTGCATTCGTTTCAGCTCGTGGCAGCCAGTCTAAAAAACACAATCTTGGACTTCTCTGGATGTTTCCCAGGCGAGCTATTGGCAGCATGTTCAGAACCACTGTTTCTGAGGCTAATTCTTGAACCGTAAGTCATAGACGCTCGATCTTGGCGGCATTCGTCTCAGCGCCTGGCAATTAGTATAGAAGCACTGTTTCCCACTGTTTCTGAGGCTAATTCTTGAACCGTAAGTCATAGACGCTAGATCTTGGCGGCATTCGTCTCAGCGCCTGGCAATTAGTATAGAAGCACTGTCTTTGACTTCTCTGGATGTTTCCCAGGCGAGCTTTTGACAAGTAAATCCTAGACGCTCGATCTTGGTTATTTTCGCTTTCGCGGCTGGCAGCAAAGTTCAGAACCATGTTTCTGTGAATAACTTTTGAACCGTAAGTCACAGACGCTCGCTCTTGGCTGCATTCGTTTCAGCTCGTGGCAGCCAGTCTAAAAAACACAATCTTGGACTTCTCTGGATGTTTCCCAGGCGAGCTATTGGCAGCATGTTCAGAACCACTGTTTCTGAGGCTAATTCTTGAACCGTAAGTCATAGACGCTCGATCTTGGCGGCATTCGTCTCAGCGCCTGGCAATTAGTATAGAAGCACTGTTTCCCACTGTTTCTGAGGCTAATTCTTGAACCGTAAGTCATAGACGCTAGATCTTGGCGGCATTCGTCTCAGCGCCTGACAATTAGTATAGAAGCACTGTCTTTGACTTCTCTGGATGTTTCCCAGGCGAGCTATTGACAAGTAAATCCTAGACGCTCGATCTTGGTTATTTTCGCTTTCGCGGCTGGCAGCAAAGTTCAGAACCATGTTTCTGTGAATAACTTTTGAACCGTAAGTCACAGACGCTAGCTCTTGGCTGCATTCGTTTCAGCTCGTGGCAGCCAGTCTAAAAAACACAATCTTGGACTTCTCTGGATGTTTCCCAGGCGAGCTATTGGCAGCATGTTCAGAACCACTGTTTCTGAGGCTAATTCTTGAACCGTAAGTCATAGACGCTCGATCTTGGCGGCATTCGTCTCAGCGCCTGGCAATTAGTATAGAAGCACTGTTTCCCACTGTTTCTGAGGCTAATTCTTGAACCGTAAGTCATAGACGCTAGATCTTGGCGGCATTCGTCTCAGCACCTGGCAATTAGTATAGAAGCACTGTCTTTGACTTCTCTGGATGTTTCCCAGGCGAGCTATTGACAAGTAAATCCTAGACGCTCGATCTTGGTTATTTTCGCTTTCGCGGCTAGCAGCAAAGTTCAGAACCATGTTTCTGTGAATAACTCTTGAACCGTAAGTCACTGACGCTCGCTCTTGGCTGCATTCGTTTCAGCTCGTGGCAGCCAGTCTAAAAAACACAATCTTGGACTTCTCTGGATGTTTCCCAGGCGAGCTATTGGCAGCATGTTCAGAACCACTGTTTCTGAGGCTAATTCTTGAACCGTAAGTCATAGACGCTCGATCTTGGCGGCATTCGTCTCAGCGCCTGGCAATTAGTATAGAAGCACTGTTTCCCACTGTTTCTGAGGCTAATTCTTGAACCGTAAGTCATAGACGCTAGATCTTGGCGGCATTCGTCTCAGCGCCTGGCAATTAGTATAGAAGCACTGTCTTTGACTTCTCTGGATGTTTCCCAGGCGAGCTATTGACAAGTAAATCCTAGACGCTCGATCTTGGTTATTTTCGCTTTCGCGGCTAGCAGCAAAGTTCAGAACCATGTTTCTGTGAATAACTCTTGAACCGTAAGTCACTGACGCTCGCTCTTGGCTGCATTCGTTTCAGCTCGTGGCAGCCAGTCTAAAAAACACAATCTTGGACTTCTCTGGATGTTTCCCAGGCGAGCTATTGGCAGCATGTTCAGAACCACTGTTTCTGAGGCTAATTCTTGAACCGTAAGTCATAGACGCTCGATCTTGGCGGCATTCGTCTCAGCGCCTGGCAATTAGTATAGAAGCACTGTTTCCCACTGTTTCTGAGGCTAATTCTTGAACCGTAAGTCATAGACGCTAGATCTTGGCGGCATTCGTCTCAGCGCCTGGCAATTAGTATAGAAGCACTGTCTTTGACTTCTCTGGATGTTTCCCAGGCGAGCTTTTGACAAGTAAATCCTAGACGCTCGATCTTGGTTATTTTCGCTTTCGCGTCTGGCAGCAAAGTTCAGAACGATGTTTCTGTGAATAACTTTTGAACCGTAAGTCACAGACGCTCGCTCTTGGCTGCATTCGTTTCAGCTCGTGGCAGCCAGTCTAAAAAACACAATCTTGGACTTCTCTGGATGTTTCCCAGGCGAGCTATTGGCAGCATGTTCAGAACCACTGTTTCTGAGGCTAATTCTTGAACCGTAAGTCATAGACGCTCGATCTTGGCGGCATTCGTCTCAGCGCCTGGCAATTAGTATAGAAGCACTGTTTCCCACTGTTTCTGAGGCTAATTCTTGAACCGTAAGTCATAGACGCTAGATCTTGGCGGCATTCGTCTCAGCGCCTGGCAATTAGTATAGAAGCACTGTCTTTGACTTCTCTGGATGTTTCCCAGGCGAGCTATTGACAAGTAAATCCTAGACGCTCGATCTTGGTTATTTTTGCTTTCGCGGCTGGCAGCAAAGTTCAGAACCATGTTTCTGTGAATAACTTTTGAACCGTAAGTCACAGACGCTAGCTCTTGGCTGCATTCGTTTCAGCTCGTGGCAGCCAGTCTAAAAAACACAATCTTGGACTTCTCTGGATGTTTCCCAGGCGAGCTATTGGCAGCATGTTCAGAACCACTGTTTCTGAGGCTAATTCTTGAACCGTAAGTCATAGACGCTCGATCTTGGCGGCATTCGTCTCAGCGCCTGGCAATTAGTATAGAAGCACTGTTTCCCACTGTTTCTGAGGCTAATTCTTGAACCGTAAGTCATAGACGCTAGATCTTGGCTGCATTCGTCTCAGCACCTGGCAATTAGTATAGAAGCACTGTCTTTGACTTCTCTGGATGTTTCCCAGGCGAGCTATTGACAAGTCAATCCTAGACGCTCGATCTTGGTTATTTTCGCTTTCGCGGCTAGCAGCAAAGTTCAGAACCATGTTTCTGTGAATAACTCTTGAACCGTAAGTCACTGACGCTCGCTCTTGGCTGCATTCGTTTCAGCTCGTGGCAGCCAGTCTAAAAAACACAATCTTGGACTTCTCTGGATGTTTCCCAGGCGAGCTATTGGCAGCATGTTCAGAACCACTGTTTCTGAGGCTAATTCTTGAACCGTAAGTCATAGACGCTCGATCTTGGCGGCATTCGTCTCAGCGTCTGGCAATTAGTATAGAAGCACTGTTTCCCACTGTTTCTGAGGCTAATTCTTGAACCGTAAGTCATAGACGCTAGATCTTGGCGGCATTCGTCTCAGCGCCTGGCAATTAGTATAGAAGCACTGTCTTTGACTTCTCTGGATGTTTCCCAGGCGAGCTTTTGACAAGTAAATCCTAGACGCTCGATCTTGGTTATTTTCGCTTTCGCGGCTGGCAGCAAAGTTCAGAACGATGTTTCTGTGAATAACTTTTGAACCGTAAGTCACAGACGCTCGCTCTTGGCTGCATTCGTTTCAGCTCGTGGCAGCCAGTCTAAAAAACACAATCTTGGACTTCTCTGGATGTTTCCCAGGCGAGCTGTTGGCAGCATGTTCAGAACCACTGTTTCTGAGGCTAATTCTTGAACCGTAAGTCATAGACGCTCGATCTTGGCGGCATTCGTCTCAGCGCCTGGCAATTAGTATAGAAGCACTGTTTCCCACTGTTTCTGAGGCTAATTCTTGAACCGTAAGTCATAGACGCTAGATCTTGGCGGCATTCGTCTCAGCGCCTGGCAATTAGTATAGAAGCACTGTCTTTGACTTCTCTGGATGTTTCCCAGGCGAGCTATTGACAAGTAAATCCTAGACGCTCGATCTTGGTTATTTTCGCTTTCGCGGCTGGCAGCAAAGTTCAGAACCATGTTTCTGTGAATAACTTTTGAACCGTAAGTCACAGACGCTAGCTCTTGGCTGCATTCGTTTCAGCTCGTGGCAGCCAGTCTAAAAAACACAATCTTGGACTTCTCTGGATGTTTCCCAGGCGAGCTATTGGCAGCATGTTCAGAACCACTGTTTCTGAGGCTAATTCTTGAACCGTAAGTCATAGACGCTCGATCTTGGCGGCATTCGTCTCAGCGCCTGGCAATTAGTATAGAAGCACTGTTTCCCACTGTTTCTGAGGCTAATTCTTGAACC
This sequence comes from Rhinoderma darwinii, assembly GCF_050947455.1. Classification (NCBI taxonomy): domain Eukaryota; kingdom Metazoa; phylum Chordata; class Amphibia; order Anura; family Rhinodermatidae; genus Rhinoderma; species Rhinoderma darwinii. The sequence goes on from NW_027463615.1 coordinate 63,501, forward strand.
GTAAGTCATAGACGCTAGATCTTGGCGCATTCGTCTCAGCACCTGGCAATTAGTTTAGAAGCACTGTCTTTGACTTCTCTGGATGTTTCCCAGGCGAGCTATTGACAAGTAAATCCTAGACGCTCGATCTTGGTTATTTTCGCTTTAGCGGCTAGCAGCAAAGTTCAGAACCATGTTTCTGTGAATAACTCTTGAACCGTAAGTCACTGACGCTCGCTCTTGGCTGCATTCGTTTCAGCTCGTGGCAGCCAGTCTTAAAAACACAATCTTGGACTTCTCTGGATGTTTCCCAGGCGAGCTATTGGCAGCATGTTCAGAACCACTGTTTCTGAGGCTAATTCTTGAACCGTAAGTCATAGACGCTCGATCTTGGCGGCATTCGTCTCAGCGCCTGGCAATTAGTATAGAAGCACTGTTTCCCACTGTTTCTGAGGCTAATTCTTGAACCGTAAGTCATAGACGCTAGATCTTGGCGGCATTCGTCTCAGCGCCTGGCAATTAGTATAGAAGCACTGTCTTTGACTTCTCTGGATGTTTCCCAGGCGAGCTATTGACAAGTAAATCCTAGACGCTCGATCTTGGTTATTTTCGCTTTCGCGGCTGGCAGCAAAGTTCAGAACCATGTTTCTGTGAATAACTTTTGAACCGTAAGTCACAGACGCTCGCTCTTGGCTGCATTCGTTTCAGCTCGTGGCAGCCAGTCTAAAAAACACTATCTTGGACTTCTCTGAATGTTTCCCAGGCGAGCTATTGGCAGCATGTTCAGAACCACTGTTTCTGAGGCTAATTCTTGAACCGTGTCATAGACGCTCGATCTTGGCGGCATTCGTCTCAGCGCCTGGCAATTAGTATAGAAGCACTGTTTCCCACTGTTTCTGAGGCTAATTCTTGAACCGTAAGTCATAGACGCTAGATCTTGGCGGCATTCGTCTCAGCGCCTGGCAATTAGTATAGAAGCACTGTCTTTGACTTCTCTGGATGTTTCCCAGGCGAGCTATTGACAAGTAAATCCTAGACGCTCGATCTTGGTTATTTTCGCTTTCGCGGCTGGCAGCAAAGTTCAGAACCATGTTTCTGTGAATAACTTTTGAACCGTAAGTCACAGACGCTCGCTCTTGGCTGCATTCGTTTCAGCTCGTGGCAGCCAGTCTAAAAAACACTATCTTGGACTTCTCTGAATGTTTCCCAGGCGAGCTATTGGCAGCATGTTCAGAACCACTGTTTCTGAGGCTAATTCTTGAACCGTAAGTCATAGACGCTCGATCTTGGCGGCATTCGTCTCAGCGCCTGGCAATTAGTATAGAAGCACTGTTTCCCACTGTTTCTGAGGCTAATTCTTGAACCGTAAGTCATAGACGCTAGATCTTGGCGGCATTCGTCTCAGCGCCTGGCAATTAGTATAGAAGCACTGTCTTTGACTTCTCTGGATGTTTCCCAGGCGAGCTTTTGACAAGTAAATCCTAGACGCTCGATCTTGGTTATTTTCGCTTTCGCGGCTGGCAGCAAAGTTCAGAACCATGTTTCTGTGAATAACTTTTGAACCGTAAGTCACAGACGCTCGCTCTTGGCTGCATTCGTTTCAGCTCGTGGCAGCCAGTCTAAAAAACACAATCTTGGACTTCTCTGGATGTTTCCCAGGCGAGCTATTGGCAGCATGTTCAGAACCACTGTTTCTGAGGCTAATTCTTGAACCGTAAGTCATAGACGCTCGATCTTGGCGGCATTCGTCTCAGCGCCTGGCAATTAGTATAGAAGCACTGTTTCCCACTGTTTCTGAGGCTAATTCTTGAACCGTAAGTCATAGACGCTAGATCTTGGCGGCATTCGTCTCAGCGCCTGGCAATTAGTATAGAAGCACTGTCTTTGACTTCTCTGGATGTTTCCCAGGCGAGCTTTTGACAAGTAAATCCTAGACGCTCGATCTTGGTTATTTTCGCTTTCGCGGCTGGCAGCAAAGTTCAGAACCATGTTTCTGTGAATAACTTTTGAACCGTAAGTCACAGACGCTCGCTCTTGGCTGCATTCGTTTCAGCTCGTGGCAGCCAGTCTAAAAAACACAATCTTGGACTTCTCTGGATGTTTCCCAGGCGAGCTATTGGCAGCATGTTCAGAACCACTGTTTCTGAGGCTAATTCTTGAACCGTAAGTCATAGACGCTCGATCTTGGCGGCATTCGTCTCAGCGCCTGGCAATTAGTATAGAAGCACTGTTTCCCACTGTTTCTGAGGCTAATTCTTGAACCGTAAGTCATAGACGCTAGATCTTGGCGGCATTCGTCTCAGCGCCTGACAATTAGTATAGAAGCACTGTCTTTGACTTCTCTGGATGTTTCCCAGGCGAGCTATTGACAAGTAAATCCTAGACGCTCGATCTTGGTTATTTTCGCTTTCGCGGCTGGCAGCAAAGTTCAGAACCATGTTTCTGTGAATAACTTTTGAACCGTAAGTCACAGACGCTAGCTCTTGGCTGCATTCGTTTCAGCTCGTGGCAGCCAGTCTAAAAAACACAATCTTGGACTTCTCTGGATGTTTCCCAGGCGAGCTATTGGCAGCATGTTCAGAACCACTGTTTCTGAGGCTAATTCTTGAACCGTAAGTCATAGACGCTCGATCTTGGCGGCATTCGTCTCAGCGCCTGGCAATTAGTATAGAAGCACTGTTTCCCACTGTTTCTGAGGCTAATTCTTGAACCGTAAGTCATAGACGCTAGATCTTGGCGGCATTCGTCTCAGCACCTGGCAATTAGTATAGAAGCACTGTCTTTGACTTCTCTGGATGTTTCCCAGGCGAGCTATTGACAAGTAAATCCTAGACGCTCGATCTTGGTTATTTTCGCTTTCGCGGCTAGCAGCAAAGTTCAGAACCATGTTTCTGTGAATAACTCTTGAACCGTAAGTCACTGACGCTCGCTCTTGGCTGCATTCGTTTCAGCTCGTGGCAGCCAGTCTAAAAAACACAATCTTGGACTTCTCTGGATGTTTCCCAGGCGAGCTATTGGCAGCATGTTCAGAACCACTGTTTCTGAGGCTAATTCTTGAACCGTAAGTCATAGACGCTCGATCTTGGCGGCATTCGTCTCAGCGCCTGGCAATTAGTATAGAAGCACTGTTTCCCACTGTTTCTGAGGCTAATTCTTGAACCGTAAGTCATAGACGCTCGATCTTGGCGGCATTCGTCTCAGCGCCTGGCAATTAGTATAGAAGCACTGTTTCCCACTGTTTCTGAGGCTAATTCTTGAACCGTAAGTCATAGACGCTAGATCTTGGCGGCATTCGTCTCAGCGCCTGGCAATTAGTATAGAAGCACTGTCTTTGACTTCTCTGGATGTTTCCCAGGCGAGCTATTGACAAGTAAATCCTAGACGCTCGATCTTGGTTATTTTTGCTTTCGCGGCTGGCAGCAAAGTTCAGAACCATGTTTCTGTGAATAACTTTTGAACCGTAAGTCACAGACGCTAGCTCTTGGCTGCATTCGTTTCAGCTCGTGGCAGCCAGTCTAAAAAACACAATCTTGGACTTCTCTGGATGTTTCCCAGGCGAGCTATTGGCAGCATGTTCAGAACCACTGTTTCTGAGGCTAATTCTTGAACCGTAAGTCATAGACGCTCGATCTTGGCGGCATTCGTCTCAGCGCCTGGCAATTAGTATAGAAGCACTGTTTCCCACTGTTTCTGAGGCTAATTCTTGAACCGTAAGTCATAGACGCTAGATCTTGGCTGCATTCGTCTCAGCACCTGGCAATTAGTATAGAAGCACTGTCTTTGACTTCTCTGGATGTTTCCCAGGCGAGCTATTGACAAGTCAATCCTAGACGCTCGATCTTGGTTATTTTCGCTTTCGCGGCTAGCAGCAAAGTTCAGAACCATGTTTCTGTGAATAACTCTTGAACCGTAAGTCACTGACGCTCGCTCTTGGCTGCATTCGTTTCAGCTCGTGGCAGCCAGTCTAAAAAACACAATCTTGGACTTCTCTGGATGTTTCCCAGGCGAGCTATTGGCAGCATGTTCAGAACCACTGTTTCTGAGGCTAATTCTTGAACCGTAAGTCATAGACGCTCGATCTTGGCGGCATTCGTCTCAGCGTCTGGCAATTAGTATAGAAGCACTGTTTCCCACTGTTTCTGAGGCTAATTCTTGAACCGTAAGTCATAGACGCTAGATCTTGGCGGCATTCGTCTCAGCGCCTGGCAATTAGTATAGAAGCACTGTCTTTGACTTCTCTGGATGTTTCCCAGGCGAGCTTTTGACAAGTAAATCCTAGACGCTCGATCTTGGTTATTTTCGCTTTCGCGGCTGGCAGCAAAGTTCAGAACGATGTTTCTGTGAATAACTTTTGAACCGTAAGTCACAGACGCTCGCTCTTGGCTGCATTCGTTTCAGCTCGTGGCAGCCAGTCTAAAAAACACAATCTTGGACTTCTCTGGATGTTTCCCAGGCGAGCTGTTGGCAGCATGTTCAGAACCACTGTTTCTGAGGCTAATTCTTGAACCGTAAGTCATAGACGCTCGATCTTGGCGGCATTCGTCTCAGCGCCTGGCAATTAGTATAGAAGCACTGTTTCCCACTGTTTCTGAGGCTAATTCTTGAACCGTAAGTCATAGACGCTAGATCTTGGCGGCATTCGTCTCAGCGCCTGGCAATTAGTATAGAAGCACTGTCTTTGACTTCTCTGGATGTTTCCCAGGCGAGCTATTGACAAGTAAATCCTAGACGCTCGATCTTGGTTATTTTCGCTTTCGCGGCTGGCAGCAAAGTTCAGAACCATGTTTCTGTGAATAACTTTTGAACCGTAAGTCACAGACGCTAGCTCTTGGCTGCATTCGTTTCAGCTCGTGGCAGCCAGTCTAAAAAACACAATCTTGGACTTCTCTGGATGTTTCCCAGGCGAGCTATTGGCAGCATGTTCAGAACCACTGTTTCTGAGGCTAATTCTTGAACCGTAAGTCATAGACGCTCGATCTTGGCGGCATTCGTCTCAGCGCCTGGCAATTAGTATAGAAGCACTGTTTCCCACTGTTTCTGAGGCTAATTCTTGAACCGTAAGTCATAGACGCTAGATCTTGGCGCATTCGTCTCAGCACCTGGCAATTAGTTTAGAAGCACTGTCTTTGACTTCTCTGGATGTTTCCCAGGCGAGCTATTGACAAGTAAATCCTAGACGCTCGATCTTGGTTATTTTCGCTTTAGCGGCTAGCAGCAAAGTTCAGAACCATGTTTCTGTGAATAACTCTTGAACCGTAAGTCACTGACGCTCGCTCTTGGCTGCATTCGTTTCAGCTCGTGGCAGCCAGTCTTAAAAACACAATCTTGGACTTCTCTGGATGTTTCCCAGGCGAGCTATTGGCAGCATGTTCAGAACCACTGTTTCTGAGGCTAATTCTTGAACCGTAAGTCATAGACGCTCGATCTTGGCGGCATTCGTCTCAGCGCCTGGCAATTAGTATAGAAGCACTGTTTCCCACTGTTTCTGAGGCTAATTCTTGAACCGTAAGTCATAGACGCTAGATCTTGGCGGCATTCGTCTCAGCGCCTGGCAATTAGTATAGAAGCACTGTCTTTGACTTCTCTGGATGTTTCCAAGGCGAGCTATTGACAAGTAAATCCTAGACGCTCGATCTTGGTTATTTTCGCTTTCGCGGCTGGCAGCAAAGTTCAGAACCATGTTTCTGTGAATAACTTTTGAACCGTAAGTCACAGACGCTCGCTCTTGGCTGCATTCGTTTCAGCTCGTGGCAGCCAGTCTAAAAAACACTATCTTGGACTTCTCTGAATGTTTCCCAGGCGAGCTATTGGCAGCATGTTCAGAACCACTGTTTCTGAGGCTAATTCTTGAACCGTGTCATAGACGCTCGATCTTGGCGGCATTCGTCTCAGCGCCTGGCAATTAGTATAGAAGCACTGTTTCCCACTGTTTCTGAGGCTAATTCTTGAACCGTAAGTCATAGACGCTAGATCTTGGCGGCATTCGTCTCAGCGCCTGGCAATTAGTATAGAAGCACTGTCTTTGACTTCTCTGGATGTTTCCCAGGCGAGCTTTTGACAAGTAAATCCTAGACGCTCGATCTTGGTTATTTTCGCTTTCGCGGCTGGCAGCAAAGTTCAGAACCATGTTTCTGTGAATAACTTTTGAACCGTAAGTCACAGACGCTCGCTCTTGGCTGCATTCGTTTCAGCTCGTGGCAGCCAGTCTAAAAAACACAATCTTGGACTTCTCTGGATGTTTCCCAGGCGAGCTATTGGCAGCATGTTCAGAACCACTGTTTCTGAGGCTAATTCTTGAACCGTAAGTCATAGACGCTCGATCTTGGCGGCATTCGTCTCAGCGCCTGGCAATTAGTATAGAAGCACTGTTTCCCACTGTTTCTGAGGCTAATTCTTGAACCGTAAGTCATAGACGCTAGATCTTGGCGGCATTCGTCTCAGCACCTGGCAATTAGTATAGAAGCACTGTCTTTGACTTCTCTGGAGGTTTCCCAGGCGAGCTATTGACAAGTAAATCCTAGACGCTCGATCTTGGTTATTTTCGCTTTCGCGGCTAGCAGCAAAGTTCAGAACCATGTTTCTGTGAATAACTCTTGAACCGTAAGTCACTGACGCTCGCTCTTGGCTGCATTCGTTTCAGCTCGTGGCAGCCAGTCTAAAAAACACAATCTTGGACTTCTCTGGATGTTTCCCAGGCGAGCTATTGGCAGCATGTTCAGAACCACTGTTTCTGAGGCTAATTCTTGAACCGTAAGTCATAGACGCTCGATCTTGGCGGCATTCGTCTCAGCGCCTGGCAATTAGTATAGAAGCACTGTTTCCCACTGTTTCTGAGGCTAATTCTTGAACCGTAAGTCATAGACGCTAGATCTTGGCGGCATTCGTCTCAGCGCCTGGCAATTAGTATAGAAGCACTGTCTTTGACTTCTCTGGATGTTTCCCAGGCGAGCTATTGACAAGTAAATCCTAGACGCTCGATCTTGGTTATTTTCGCTTTCGCGGCTGGCAGCAAAGTTCAGAACCATGTTTCTGTGAATAACTTTTGAACCGTAAGTCACAGACGCTAGCTCTTGGCTGCATTCGTTTCAGCTCGTGGCAGACAGTCTAAAAAACACAATCTTGGACTTCTCTGGATGTTTCCCAGGCGAGCTATTGGCAGCATGTTCAGAACCACTGTTTCTGAGGCTAATTCTTGAACCGTAAGTCATAGACGCTCGATCTTGGCGGCATTCGTCTCAGCGCCTGGCAATTAGTATAGAAGCACTGTTTCCCACTGTTTCTGAGGCTAATTCTTGAACCGTAAGTCATAGACGCTAGATCTTGGCGGCATTCGTCTCAGCACCTGGCAATTAGTATAGAAGCACTGTCTTTGACTTCTCTGGATGTTTCCCAGGCGAGCTATTGACAAGTAAATCCTAGACGCTCGATCTTGGTTATTTTCGCTTTCGCGGCTAGCAGCAAAGTTCAGAACGATGTTTCTGTGAATAACTTTTGAACCGTAAGTCACAGACGCTAGCTCTTGGCTGCATTCGTTTCAGCTCGTGGCAGCCAGTCTAAAAAACACAATCTTGGACTTCTCTGGATGTTTCCCAGGCGAGCTATTGGCAGCATGTTCAGAACCACTGTTTCTGAGGCTAATTCTTGAACCGTAAGTCATAGACGCTCGATCTTGGCGGCATTCGTCTCAGCGCCTGGCAATTAGTATAGAAGCACTGTTTCCCACTGTTTCTGAGGCTAATTCTTGAACCGTAAGTCATAGACGCTAGATCTTGGCGGCATTCGTCTCAGCACCTGGCAATTAGTATAGAAGCACTGTCTTTGACTTCTCTGGATGTTTCCCAGGCGAGCTATTGACAAGTAAATCCTAGACGCTCGATCTTGGTTATTTTCGCTTTCGCGGCTAGCAGCAAAGTTCAGAACCATGTTTCTGTGAATAACTCTTGAACCGTAAGTCACTGACGCTCGCTCTTGGCTGCATTCGTTTCAGCTCGTGGCAGCCAGTCTAAAAAACACAATCTTGGACTTCTCTGGATGTTTCCCAGGCGAGCTATTGGCAGCATGTTCAGAACCACTGTTTCTGAGGCTAATTCTTGAACCGTAAGTCATAGACGCTCGATCTTGGCGGCATTCGTCTCAGCGCCTGGCAATTAGTATAGAAGCACTGTTTCCCACTGTTTCTGAGGCTAATTCTTGAACCGTAAGTCATAGACGCTAGATCTTGGCGGCATTCGTCTCAGCGCCTGGCAATTAGTATAGAAGCACTGTCTTTGACTTCTCTGGATGTTTCCCAGGCGAGCTATTGACAAGTAAATCCTAGACGCTCGATCTTGGTTATTTTCGCTTTCGCGGCTGGCAGCAAAGTTCAGAACCATGTTTCTGTGAATAACTTTTGAACCGTAAGTCACAGACGCTAGCTCTTGGCTGCATTCGTTTCAGCTCGTGGCAGCCAGTCTAAAAAACACAATCTTGGACTTCTCTGGATGTTTCCCAGGCGAGCTATTGGCAGCATGTTCAGAACCACTGTTTCTGAGGCTAATTCTTGAACCGTAAGTCATAGACGCTCGATCTTGGCGGCATTCGTCTCAGCGCCTGGCAATTAGTATAGAAGCACTGTTTCCCACTGTTTCTGAGGCTAATTCTTGAACCGTAAGTCATAGACGCTAGATCTTGGCGGCATTCGTCTCAGCACCTGGCAATTAGTATAGAAGCACTGTCTTTGACTTCTCTGGATGTTTCCCAGGCGAGCTATTGACAAGTAAATCCTAGACGCTCGATCTTGGTTATTTTCGCTTTCGCGGCTAGCAGCAAAGTTCAGAACCATGTTTCTGTGAATAACTCTTGAACCGTAAGTCACTGACGCTCGCTCTTGGCTGCATTCGTTTCAGCTCGTGGCAGCCAGTCTAAAAAACACAATCTTGGACTTCTCTGGATGTTTCCCAGGCGAGCTATTGGCAGCATGTTCAGAACCACTGTTTCTGAGGCTAATTCTTGAACCGTAAGTCATAGACGCTCGATCTTGGCGGCATTCGTCTCAGCGCCTGGCAATTAGTATAGAAGCACTGTTTCCCACTGTTTCTGAGGCTAATTCTTGAACCGTAAGTCATAGACGCTAGATCTTGGCGGCATTCGTCTCAGCGCCTGGCAATTAGTATAGAAGCACTGTCTTTGACTTCTCTGGATGTTTCCCAGGCGAGCTATTGACAAGTAAATCCTAGACGCTCGATCTTGGTTATTTTCGCTTTCGCGGCTGGCAGCAAAGTTCAGAACCATGTTTCTGTGAATAACTTTTGAACCGTAAGTCACAGACGCTAGCTCTTGGCTGCATTCGTTTCAGCTCGTGGCAGCCAGTCTAAAAAACACAATCTTGGACTTCTCTGGATGTTTCCCAGCCGAGCAATTGGCAGCATGTTCAGAACCACTGTTTCTGAGGCTAATTCTTGAACCGTAAGTCATAGACGCTCGATCTTGGCGGCATTCGTCTCAGCGCCTGGCAATTAGTATAGAAGCACTGTTTCCCACTGTTTCTGAGGCTAATTCTTGAACCGTAAGTCATAGACGCTAGATCTTGGCGGCATTCGTCTCAGCACCTGGCAATTAGTATAGAAGCACTGTCTTTGACTTCTCTGGATGTTTCCCAGGCGAGCTATTGACAAGTAAATCCTAGACGCTCGATCTTGGTTATTTTCGCTTTCGCGGCTGGCAGCAAAGTTCAGAACGATGTTTCTGTGAATAACTTTTGAACCGTAAGTCACAGACGCTCGCTCTTGGCTGCATTCGTTTCAGCTCGTGGCAGCCAGTCTAAAAAACACTATCTTGGACTTCTCTGGATGTTTCCCAGGCGAGCTATTGGCAGCATGTTCAGAACCACTGTTTCTGAGGCTAATTCTTGAACCGTGTCATAGACGCTCGATCTTGGCGGCATTCGTCTCAGCGCCTGGCAATTAGTATAGAAGCACTGTTTCCCACTGTTTCTGAGGTTAATTCTTGAACCGTAAGTCATAGACGCTAGATCTTGGCGGCATTCGTCTCAGCGCCTGGCAATTAGTATAGAAGCACTGTCTTTGACTTCTCTGGATGTTTCCCAGGCGAGCTTTTGACAAGTAAATCCTAGACGCTCGATCTTGGTTATTTTCGCTTTCGCGGCTGGCAGCAAAGTTCAGAACCATGTTTCTGTGAATAACTTTTGAACCGTAAGTCACAGACGCTCGCTCTTGGCTGCATTCGTTTCAGCTCGTGGCAGCCAGTCTAAAAAACACAATCTTGGACTTCTCTGGATGTTTCCCAGGCGAGCTATTGGCAGCATGTTCAGAACCACTGTTTCTGAGGCTAATTCTTGAACCGTAAGTCATAGACGCTCGATCTTGGCGGCATTCGTCTCAGCGCCTGGCAATTAGTATAGAAGCACTGTTTCCCACTGTTTCTGAGGCTAATTCTTGAACCGTAAGTCATAGACGCTAGATCTTGGCGGCATTCGTCTCAGCGCCTGGCAATTAGTATAGAAGCAATGTCTTTGACTTCTCTGGATGTTTCCCAGGCGAGCTATTGACAAGTAAATCCTAGACGCTCGATCTTGGTTATTTTCGCTTTCGCGGCTGGCAGCAAAGTTCAGAACGATGTTTCTGTGAATAACTTTTGAACCGTAAGTCACAGACGCTAGCTCTTGGCTGCATTCGTTTCAGCTCGTGGCAGCCAGTCTAAAAAACACAATCTTGGACTTCTCTGGATGTTTCCCAGGCGAGCTATTGGCAGCATGTTCAGAACCACTGTTTCTGAGGCTAATTGTTGAACCGTAAGTCATAGACGCTCGATCTTGGCGGCATTCGTCTCAGCGCCTGGCAATTAGTATAGAAGCACTGTTTCCCACTGTTTCTGAGGCTAATTCTTGAACCGTAAGTCATAGACGCTAGATCTTGGCGGCATTCGTCTCAGCGCCTGGCAATTAGTATAGAAGCACTGTCTTTGACTTCTCTGGATGTTTCCCAGGCGAGCTTTTGACAAGTAAATCCTAGACGCTCGATCTTGGTTATTTTCGCTTTCGCGGCTGGCAGCAAAGTTCAGAACCATGTTTCTGTGAATAACTTTTGAACCGTAAGTCACAGACGCTCGCTCTTGGCTGCATTCGTTTCAGCTCGTGGCAGCCAGTCTAAAAAACACAATCTTGGACTTCTCTGGATGTTTCCCAGGCGAGCTATTGGCAGCATGTTCAGAACCACTGTTTCTGAGGCTAATTCTTGAACCGTAAGTCATAGACGCTCGATCTTGGCGGCATTCGTCTCAGCGCCTGGCAATTAGTATAGAAGCACTGTTTCCCACTGTTTCTGAGGCTAATTCTTGAACCGTAAGTCATAGACGCTAGATCTTGGCGGCATTCGTCTCAGCGCCAGGCAATTAGTATAGAAGCACTGTCTTTGACTTCTCTGGATGTTTCCCAGGCGAGCTATTGACAAGTAAATCCTAGACGCTCGATCTTGGTTATTTTCGCTTTCGCGGCTGGCAGCAAAGTTCAGAACGATGTTTCTGTGAATAACTTTTGAACCGTAAGTCACAGACGCTAGCTCTTGGCTGCATTCGTTTCAGCTCGTGGCAGCCAGTCTAAAAAACACAATCTTGGACTTCTCTGGATGTTTCCCAGGCGAGCTATTGGCAGCATGTTCAGAACCACTGTTTCTGAGGCTAATTCTTGAACCGTAAGTCATAGACGCTCGATCTTGGCGGCATTCGTCTCAGCGCCTGGCAATTAGTATAGAAGCACTGTTTCCCACTGTTTCTGAGGCTAATTCTTGAACCGTAAGTCATAGACGCTAGATCTTGGCGGCATTCGTCTCAGCGCCTGGCAATTAGTATAGAAGCACTGTTTCCCACTGTTTCTGAGGCTAATTCTTGAACCGTAAGTCATAGACGCTAGATCTTGGCGGCATTCGTCTCAGCACCTGGCAATTAGTATAGAAGCACTGTCTTTGACTTCTCTGGATGTTTCCCAGGCGAGCTATTGACAAGTAAATCCTAGACGCTCGATCTTGGTTATTTTCGCTTTCGCGGCTAGCAGCAAAGTTCAGAACCATGTTTCTGTGAATAACTCTTGAACCGTAAGTCACTGACGCTCGCTCTTGGCTGCATTCGTTTCAGCTCGTGGCAGCCAGTCTAAAAAACACAATCTTGGACTTCTCTGGATGTTTCCCAGGCGAGCTATTGGCAGCATGTTCAGAACCACTGTTTCTGAGGCTAATTCTTGAACCGTAAGTCATAGACGCTCGATCTTGGCGGCATTCGTCTCAGCGCCTGGCAATTAGTATAGAAGCACTGTTTCCCACTGTTTCTGAGGCTAATTCTTGAACCGTAAGTCATAGACGCTAGATCTTGGCGGCATTCGTCTCAGCGCCTGGCAATTAGTATAGAAGCACTGTCTTTGACTTCTCTGGATGTTTCCCAGGCGAGCTATTGACAAGTAAATCCTAGACGCTCGATCTTGGTTATTTTCGCTTTCGCGGCTGGCAGCAAAGTTCAGAACCATGTTTCTGTGAATAACTTTTGAACCGTAAGTCACAGACGCTAGCTCTTGGCTGCATTCGTTTCAGCTCGTGGCAGCCAGTCTAAAAAACACAATCTTGGACTTCTCTGGATGTTTCCCAGCCGAGCAATTGGCAGCATGTTCAGAACCACTGTTTCTGAGGCTAATTCTTGAACCGTAAGTCATAGACGCTCGATCTTGGCGGCATTCGTCTCAGCGCCTGGCAATTAGTATAGAAGCACTGTTTCCCACTGTTTCTGAGGCTAATTCTTGAACCGTAAGTCATAGACGCTAGATCTTGGCGGCATTCGTCTCAGCGCCTGGCAATTAGTATAGAAGCACTGTCTTTGACTTCTCTGGATGTTTCCCAGGCGAGCTTTTGACAAGTAAATCCTAGACGCTCGATCTTGGTTATTTTCGCTTTCGCGGCTGGCAGCAAAGTTCAGAACCATGTTTCTGTGAATAACTTTTGAACCGTAAGTCACAGACGCTCGCTCTTGGCTGCATTCGTTTCAGCTCGTGGCAGCCAGTCTAAAAAACACAATCTTGGACTTCTCTGGATTTTTCCCAGGCGAGCTATTGGCAGCATGTTCAGAACCACTGTTTCTGAGGCTAATTCTTGAACCGTAAGTCATAGACGCTCGATCTTGGCGGCATTCGTCTCAGCGCCTGGCAATTAGTATAGAAGCACTGTTTCCCACTGTTTCTGAGGCTAATTCTTGAACCGTAAGTCATAGACGCTAGATCTTGGCGGCATTCGTCTCAGCGCCTGGCAATTAGTATAGAAGCACTGTCTTTGACTTCTCTGGATGTTTCCCAGGCGAGCTTTTGACAAGTAAATCCTAGACGCTCGATCTTGGTTATTTTCGCTTTCGCGGCTGGCAGCAAAGTTCAGAACCATGTTTCTGTGAATAACTTTTGAACCGTCAGTCACAGACGCTCGCTCTTGGCTGCATTCGTTTCAGCTCGTGGCAGCCAGTCTAAAAAACACAATCTTGGACTTCTCTGGATGTTTCCCAGGCGAGCTATTGGCAGCATGTTCAGAACCACTGTTTCTGAGGCTAATTCTTGAACCGTAAGTCATAGACGCTCGATCTTGGCGGCATTCGTCTCAGCGCCTGGCAATTAGTATAGAAGCACTGTTTCCCACTGTTTCTGAGGCTAATTCTTGAACCGTAAGTCATAGACGCTAGATCTTGGCGCATTCGTCTCAGCACCTGGCAATTAGTTTAGAAGCACTGTCTTTGACTTCTCTGGATGTTTCCCAGGCGAGCTATTGACAAGTAAATCCTAGACGCTCGATGTTGGTTATTTTCGCTTTCGCGGCTAGCAGCAAAGTTCAGAACCATGTTTCTGTGAATAACTCTTGAACCGTAAGTCACTGACGCTCGCTCTTGGCTGCATTCGTTTCAGCTCGTGGCAGCCAGTTTAAAAAACACAATCTTGGACTTCTCTGGATGTTTCCCAGACGAGCTATTGGCAGCATGTTCAGAACCACTGTTTCTGAGGCTAATTCTTGAACCGTAAGTCATAGACGCTCGATCTTGGCGGCATTCGTCTCAGCGCCTGGCAATTAGTATAGAAGCACTGTTTCCCACTGTTTCTGAGGCTAATTCTTGAACCGTAAGTCATAGACGCTAGATCTTGGCGGCATTCGTCTCAGCACCTGGCAATTAGTATAGAAGCACTGTCTTTGACTTCTCTGGATGTTTCCCAGGCGAGCTATTGACAAGTAAATCCTAGACGCTCGATCTTGGTTATTTTCGCTTTCGCGGCTGGCAGCAAAGTTCAGAACCATGTTTCTGTGAATAACTTTTGAACCGTAAGTCACAGACGCTCGCTCTTGGCTGCATTCGTTTCAGCTCGTGGCAGCCATTCTAAAAAACACTATCTTGGACTTCTCTGAATGTTTCCCAGGCGAGCTATTGGCAGCATGTTCAGAACCACTGTTTCTGAGGCTAATTCTTGAACCGTGTCATAGACGCTCGATCTTGGCGGCATTCGTCTCAGCGCCTGGCAATTAGTATAGAAGCACTGTTTCCCACTGTTTCTGAGGCTAATTCTTGAACCGTAAGTCATAGACGCTAGATCTTGGCGGCATTCGTCTCAGCGCCTGGCAATTAGTATAGAAGCACTGTCTTTGACTTCTCTGGATGTTTCCCAGGCGAGCTTTTGACAAGTAAATCCTAGACGCTCGATCTTGGTTATTTTCGCTTTCGCGGCTGGCAGCAAAGTTCAGAACCATGTTTCTGTGAATAACTTTTGAACCGTAAGTCACAGACGCTCGCTCTTGGCTGCATTCGTTTCAGCTCGTGGCAGCCAGTCTAAAAAACACAATCTTGGACTTCTCTGGATGTTTCCCAGGCGAGCTATTGGCAGCATGTTCAGAACCACTGTTTCTGAGGCTAATTCTTGAACCGTAAGTCATAGACGCTCGATCTTGGCGGCATTCGTCTCAGCGCCTGGCAATTAGTATAGAAGCACTGTTTCCCACTGTTTCTGAGGCTAATTCTTGAACCGTAAGTCATAGACGCTAGATCTTGGCGGCATTCGTCTCAGCGCCTGACAATTAGTATAGAAGCACTGTCTTTGACTTCTCTGGATGTTTCCCAGGCGAGCTATTGACAAGTAAATCCTAGACGCTCGATCTTGGTTATTTTCGCTTTCGCGGCTGGCAGCAAAGTTCAGAACCATGTTTCTGTGAATAACTTTTGAACCGTAAGTCACAGACGCTAGCTCTTGGCTGCATTCGTTTCAGCTCTGGCAGCCAGTCTAAAAAACACAATCTTGCACTTCTCTGGATGTTTCCCAGGCGAGCTATTGGCAGCATGTTCAGAACCACTGTTTCTGAGGCTAATTCTTGAACCGTAAGTCATAGACGCTCGATCTTGGCGGCATTCGTCTCAGCGCCTGGCAATTAGTATAGAAGCACTGTTTCCCACTGTTTCTGAGGCTAATTCTTGAACCGTAAGTCATAGACGCTAGATCTTGGCGGCATTCGTCTCAGCGCCTGGCAATTAGTATAGAAGCACTGTCTTTGACTTCTCTGGATGTTTCCCAGGCGAGCTATTGACAAGTAAATCCTAGACGCTCGATCTTGGTTATTTTCGCTTTCGCGGCTGGCAGCAAAGTTCAGAACGATGTTTCTGTGAATAACTTTTGAACCGTAAGTCACAGACGCTCGCTCTTGGCTGCATTCGTTTCAGCTCGTGGCAGCCAGTCTAAAAAACACTATCTTGGACTTCTCTGGATGTTTCCCAGGCGAGCTGTTGGCAGCATGTTCAGAACCACTGTTTCTGAGGCTAATTCTTGAACCGTGTCATAGACGCTCGATCT